>NC_091228.1:4808084-4843084 GCF_040958095.1 Procambarus clarkii
AATGCTATATATGAGCTATGTATATAATGCTATATATGCTATATATGCTAATATATGCTATATATAATGCTATATATGCTATATATGCTAATATATGCTATATATAATGCTATATATATATATGCTATATATGAGTGGCTTAAGATACTCTTAGTTTAAGTGCTTTATCGTGTCTATTTGCGTATAGTGAAGATAGATATAATGGTTGTGTGTGTATAGTGAGGGTAATGTCATATAGTGTCATATATTGGTTTCAATCCATCATTGAAAACTAATGGATTTGTACACTATTCCATTATATGACCAACAGTTAAAAAAGGCGGGAACCAAGAGCAGGAGTTCGATCCCGCAGTACCCTCGTATTTAGACGGGTACCACTGAACACGATGGTGATGGAGAGCACGAAGTATGCCCCCTGACAAGTGCCGGAGCGGAGGGGTGTGAATTGCAAGGACCAATAAACTGAACCCAACGTCAAATGAAAGAAAAATCAGGGTAGACATGATCACTACATACATGGTAGGAATAGACCAATTGAAATGGGAGGAATACGAGTAAATGCTTACTGGTGGAAAGTACCTAACTGAGCAACATAATTATCAAGGACTACTCCTGTGTCAAAACAATTAGGCAATAAAGTGATTTAAGGAGACACTAAATACGTGTTGAGAAGTAGACACAACAAAATTTAAATGATTCTGTTCAGTCGAGAGAAGATTCAGAGGCGCAACCCAAGAGCTGAAGATCAGCTCGAGGTGGACCTCAAACACAGATAGGTAAGTCCACCTTCAAGGTAAGCACCATAATAACCCAATAATAAAAGGTAAAATAAGGTAGATGATTAAAAGTGCTTCATTAGAATGGATGAGAAGAGAGGTAATATGTAAGGGAAGCGAGAGGTAGAGGCTCTGGAAGGTAAAGATAGGTAAAGGCAAGAGAAGAAAGGAAAGACGCCATAGGGAAAAGGCAAAGGAAAGGGAGCCGAAGCCACCAAGTCACAAACATTCTCCTGCTCTCCAGCGCTCTTAACCAATATCGAAACTCAATTACGAAGATCGTAAATAGGTTGTAAATATAAGTCAACGCAGCGAGCCCCGTCCTTATCTACAGGGCCGGCTGCAAATCTCCCTTCGTGTAGTCGTTGGCCAGAAATGAACGGGTTTTTCTTATCTCCAACAGGTACGAGAGAGGAAAGGTTGGAATGGTAAGGAAGGTAACGTCCATAGCCGAGTAACCAGAAGAGACGCGATCTTCATCTGTTACCGGAGCGTTCCTTTCATAGTAAGGAACACATCACACCTGGGGCCAGATTCACGAAGCAGTTACGCAAGCACTTACGAACGTGTACATCTTTTCTCAATCTTTGACGGCTTTGGTTACATTTATTAAACAGTTTACAAGCATGAAAACTTGCCAATCAACTGTTGTTATTGTTATAAACAGCCTCCTGGTGCTTCGGAGCTCATTAACTGTTTAATAATTGTAAACAAAGTCGCCAAAGATCGAGAAAAGATGGACAGGTTCGTAAGTGCTTGCGTAACTGCTTCGTGAATCTGGCCCCAGGTTCGTAAGTGTTTGCATAACTGCTTCGTGAATCTGGCCCCAGGTTCGTAAGTGTTTGCATAACTGCTTCGTGAATCTGGCCCCAGGTTCGTAAGTGTTTGCATAACTGCTTCGTAAATCTGACTGTGAGTTTACGTAGAGTGGGAAACTTGGGGTGAATAATTTTCCTGGTGTTATATATCTTTTCGACAAGACGAGATGAAACTGCTTCGTGAAACCAGCATGAAGCTGTAATGGTGAAACAGTGTGTGAACGAACGAGTGATCAGTTGCGGAAAGAATATTGTTATCTTGATGGTGGTGATTGTGTTGTGGTAGTGCTGGGGTGATTGTGAGAATGGTGGTGATTGTGCGAATGGTGGTGGTAGTGCTGGTGATGATTGTGAGTGGTGGTAATGCTGGTGATGATTGTGAGTGGTGGTAGTGCTGGTGATGATTGTGAGAATGGTGGTAGTGCTGGTGATGATTGTGAGAATAGTGGTAGTGCTGGGGGTGATTGTGAGAATGGTAGTGCTGGTGATGATTGTGAGAATGGTGGTAGTGCTGGTGATGATTGTGAGTGGTGGTAGTGCTGGTGATGATTGTGAGTGGTTGTAGTGCTGGTGTTGATTGTGAGTGGTGGTAATGCTGGTGATGATTGTGAGAATAGTGGTAGTGCTGGGGGTGATTGTGAGTGGTGGTAGTGCTGGTGGTGATTGTGAGAATGGTGATAGTGCTGGTGGTGATTGTGAGAATGGTGGTAGTGCTGGGGGGATTGTGAGTGATGGTAGTACTGGTGGTGATTGTGAGAATGGTGGTAGTGGCGATTGTGAGAATGGTGGTAGTGGTGATTGTGAGAATGGTGGTAGTGGTGATTGTGAGAACAATGGTAGGCAGACATTAGCCTTCCTCCAATTTGAAGTCTTAATCACTGACTTACGGCTGTTATCTCTACTTCAGATAGTTCCTTAATCAGAACAATATCTCCTCAATTGCCCTCTGATTGCTTCTATATCAAAGACTCTTTGACAATCTAGGAAAATGCAGTCTACCCAATCTTCATTTTCCTGTCATATTTTAGTAACCCCGTCCTGAAAATGGATTCTAGTTATCAGGCACGACTTTCCCGTCTAAATCTATGCTGTCTGTTTGACTAATTGTGCCGTCTGCAAGTGTCCATTTCCACTCGTAGTGATTACCCTCTTCATCACCAAGTACAGGGGACTTGTCAGTGGCACTGGGCTGTAATTTAGTGCCTTTCTCTACCTTATAATTTCACCCTTATACCTGTGTTCCTATATATGATTATATAACTCTTATATTTCCAATTTTGGCTTCACCTGAACGCAGAGGTAAGCCAGGGGGAGGGAGGGGGGGGGGGCAGGGGGGGCCCAATCCGATTGTTCCTTGGGGTAGTTAGGCACGTGTTTGGTACATGTGGCTCTGATTGGCCCGTCAGATGTCACCTATGTCACCTGTAGTTACCAATTGCTTGCCTACCAGTGACCTCTAGGATTCTAGATGCTGTTCTAGATTCAACAAGTATTTGCACAACCACTTCCGTAATTTAAACATATTTCCTTAATCATAACTTTATTTTTTACGTATATTTAGCAGTGTTTTTAGCTTTTTAATTAAAATATATATATATATATATATATATATATATATATATATATATATATATATATATATATATATATATATATATATATATATATATATATATATATATATAACTTTTTTATTTTAGCTTTTTAGCTTTTTTATATATTTTACTATATATATTTTAGCTTTTTATTTTTTTTAAGCTCGTGAAATGTTTATTATTAAAGGTTAACAAACCCGAAAAGAAATGTACTTTTTTTGAAAAAGAAATGATTTTTTTTTTTAATGGAAAATGTACATGTTTCGTAAATGGTTGCTTAAATGGTTAATGGATTCAGGTCCATATTGGTAGCATGGATGGCTGGGGGGCAGGAAAGTGAAGGTCTGTTTATACCTCCAATATCAGCTCTTCCTCCTCCCCAGATCTCCCAAGGTCTTCCCAGATCTTCCCAGATCTCCCCAGGTCTTCACATATCTCCCCAGATCTCCCAAGGTCTTCCCAGATCTTCCCAGATCTCCCCAGGTCTTCACATATCTCCCCAGATCTCCCAAGGTCTTCCCAGATCTTCCCAGATCTCCCCAGGTCTTCACATATCTCCCCAGATCTCCCAAGGTCTTCCCAGATCTCCCCAGATCTCCCCAGGTCTTCACATATCTCCCCAGATCTCCCAAGGTCTTTCCATATCTCCCCAGATCTCCCAAGGTCTTCCCATATCTCCCCAGATCTCTCTATATCTCCACAGATCTCCCCAGGTCTCCCCATATATCCCCATATCTCCCTATCTCTCCCCATATCTGCCTATCAGGGACATGAGACATACTAACAAACCCACAATTCTTTTGGAAGCTGTATGAAAAAGTTAGTTGTACCAAGCGTCGTTCGATACCCCAATACAGACAATATTTTTTCCCCAAATGTTTCCACTCTACCCACCTGTGGGAAGAAAAAGTATTGGTTGAAGTTTTATCGTTAATAATACTTGAAAAATATATATTAGGCCGGAGGAATATATGTGGAACTTGTCATAATTCTTAGTCCTGGTTAATATGTTATGTATTGACTTACTGTACTCACTCCTGTACTGCCTTCACTCTCACTCACTCTCCCTCACTCTCACTCTCTCTCCCTCACTCTCACTTACTCTTCCTCACTCTCCCTCACTCTCTCTCACTCTCTCACTCTCCCTCACTCTCACTCACTCTCCCTCACTCTTCCTCACTCTTCCTCACTCTCACTCTCTCACTCTCCCTCACTCACACTCTCTCAGTCTCCCTCACTCTCCCTCACTCTTCCTCACTCTTCTTCACTCTCCCTCATTCTCACTTACTCTCTCTCACTATCCCTCACTCTCACTCACTCTCCCTCACTCTCCCTCACTCTCCCTCACTCTCCCTCACTCTCACTCTCACTCACTCTCCCTCACTCTCACTCACTCTCCCTCACTCTCCCCTAACTCTCTCTCACTCTCCCTCACTCTCCATCACTCTCCCCCACTCTCACTCACTCTCACTCACTATCCCTCACTATCTCTCACTCTCCCTCACTCTCCCTCACTCTCCCTCACCCTCCCTCACTCTCCCTCACTCTCCCTCACCCTCCCTCACTCTCCCTCACCCTCCCTCACTCTCCCTCACTCTCCCTCACTCTCCCTCACTCTCCCTCACCCTCCCTCACCCTTCCCCACTCAGCTGACAGCTGGTGTGACAGCTGGGAGGATGGAGTGACAGCTGAGAGAGATGGAGTGACAGCTGGGAGGATGGAGTGACAGCTGGAGGGATGGAGTGACAGCTGGAAGGATGGAGTGACAGCTGGAGGGATGGAGTGACAGCTGGAGGGATGGAGTGACAGCTGGAAGGATGGAGTGACAACTGGAAGGATGGAGTGACAACTGGAAGGATGGAGTGACAGCAGGAAGGATGGAGTGACAGCTGAAAGGATGGAGTGACAGCTGGAAGGATGGAGTGACAACTGAGAGAGATGAAGTGACAGCTGGAAGGATGGAGTGACAGCTGGAAGGATGGAGTGACAGCTGGATGGATGGAGTGACAGCTGGAAGGATGGAGTGACAGCTGGAAGGATGGAGTGACAGCTGGAAGGATGGAGTGACAGCTGGAAGGATGGAGTGACAGCTGAGAGAGATGGAGTGACAGCTGGAAGGATGGAGTGACAGCTGAGAGAGATGGAGTGACAGCTGGAAGGATGGAGTGACAGCTGGAGGGATGGAGTGACAGCTGGAGGGATGGAGTGACAGCTGGAGGGATGGAGTGACAGCTGGAAGGATGGAGTGACAGCTGGAGGGATGGAGGGATGGAGTGACAGCTGGAAGGATGGAGTGACAGCTGGAGGGATAGAGTGACAGCTGGAAGGATGGAGTGACAGCTGGAGGGATGGAGTGACAGCTGGAGGGATGGAGTGACAGCTGGAGGGATGGAGTGACAGCTGGAAGGATGGAGTGACAGCTGGAGGGATGGAGTGACAGCTGGAAGGATGGAGTGACAGCTTAAAGGATGGAGTGACAGCTGGAAGGATGGAGTGACAGCTGGAAGGATGGAGTGACAGCTGGAAGGATGGAGTGACAGCTGGAGGGATGGAGTGACAGCTGGAGGGATGGAGTGACAGCTGGAGGGATGGAGTGACAGCTGGAGGGATGGAGTGACAGCTGGAAGGATGGAGTGACAGCTGGAAGGATGGAGTGACAGCTGGAGGGATGGAGTGACAGCTGGAGGGATGGAGTGACAGCTGGAGGGATGGAGTGACAGCTGGAAGGATGGAGTGACAGCTGGAAGGATGGAGTGACAGCTGGAAGGATGGAGTGACAGCTGGAGGGATGGAGTGACAGCTGGAGGGATGGAGTGACAGCTGGAGGGATAGAGTGACAGCTGGAAGGATGGAGTGACAGCTGGAGGGATGGAGTGACAGCTGGAGGGATGGAGTGACAGTTGGAAGGATGGAGTGACAGCTGGAGGGATGGAGTGACAGCTGGAAGGATGGAGTGACAGCTGGAAGGATGGAGTGACAGCTGGAAGGATGGAGTGACAGCTGAAAGGATGGAGTGATAGCTGGAAGGATGGAGTGACAGCTGGAGGGATGGAGTGACAGCTGGAGGGATGGAGTGACAGCTGGAGGGATGGAGTGACAGCTGGGAGGATGGAAAATAGTGAACAAGGATAGACAAAAAAAATCCTGTAATTATCCTGTCATTTTTCACAAATACAGGCACACTAATTGCTCTCTGTGTTGTTGTTGTTGTTGTCAGATGTCTGGGCTATCCTGCTCTATTTCTGGGTTATCCTGCTCTATTTCTGGGTTTTCCTGCTCTATTTCTGGGTTATCCTGCTCTATTTCTGGGTTATCCTGCTCTATTTCTGGGTTATCCTGCTCTATTTCTGAGTTATCCTGCTCTATTTCTGGATTATCCTGCTCTATTTCTGCGTTATCCTGCTCTATTTCTGGGTTATCCTGCTCTATTTCTGGGTTATCCTGCTCTAATTCTGAGTTATCCTGCTCTATTTCTGGTTTATCCTGCTTTATTTCTGCGTTATCCTGCTCTATTTCTGGGTTATCCTGCTCTGTTTCTGGGTTATCCTGCTCTATTTCTGGGTTATCCTGCTCTATTTCTGGGTTATCCTGCTTTATTTCTGCGTTATCCTGCTCTATTTCTGGGTTATCGTGCTCTGTTTCTGGGTTATCCTGCTCTATTTCTGGGTTATCCTGCTCTGTCTCTGGGTTATCCTGCTCTATTTCTGGGTTATCCTGCTCTATTTCTGAGTTATCCTGATCTATGAGCGGGTGTTCAGAGTTCATCTACTCTCCTCAAGTCTCGTCTGTGAGGGGCCGTGACGTGGATTCGAACCTGCGTCCGGGAGCATCCCAGACGCTGCCCTAATCGACTGAGCTGCGACATGATCGTGTAATCAGTGGATCAATCCAAATGAGATATCAGAATTGATGCTGCATATCAACAGAGTACCGATGATTAGACCTCTTGGTTATCTTCTTGAGTTATCTTGAGTTGATTTCGGGGCTTTAGTGTCCCCGCGGCCCGGTCCTTGACCAGACCTCCACCCCCAGGAAGCAGCCCGTGACAGCTGACTAACACCCAGGTACCTATTTACTGCTAGGTAACAGGGGCATTCAGGGTGAAAGAAACTTTGCCCATTTGTTTCTGCCTCGTGCGGGAATCGAACCCGCGCCACAGAATTACGAGTCCTGCGTGCTATCCACCAGGCTACGAGGCTCTTAAGTTAACAGTTTCTACCTGATTCTACACGGCTGTTTCCGCTTCTTCAGGCAGTCGTGGTCTCTCTCTACATCCCTCCCTCACTCTCCCTCTGTCCCTCTCTCCCTCGCTCCCTACATCTCCCCAGCGTAAGGGAGAAGCGAAGGGGTGCAGAGGCATCCTTCATAGCACCATGTGCTGTAGACTTAAGTAGGGAGGGTCCTTGAAGCAGGTGGCAAATGCGTTTGTTCGTCCTGACGTTAACTATCGTAGCGAACGATACTTAACTCAGCGGCTTCCGGTGTGGCGGTGAGGGCTAAGGGAGAGGGAGAGACGGAGAGAAGGGGTGAGAGAGAGAGAGAGAGAGGGAGGGAGGAAGAGATGGCGTTGAAGGGTATCAGACCTGTACCTAATCTCATTTGCACCATTTTACTGATTCTCTCAATAATTCCATCATTCTGAGCCCCCTATACCACCTTTCCCATTACCTTGTCCCCCTTCCTTTATCATATTTACCACCTCTCCTCTTCCTTCTCTCTCACGGCCCCACAAATCAATATATCTATAAAAACCAAAGAACATTTTCGTGAAATTTCCACGAGAGAGAAACTGGTGTGGAAAACCTTGAAATATCTTTATACTTCACATCGTAATCTTTTTAATAGAATTTCCCAAACCATCCAAAATAGGGAAAAAAAAGCAATTTGAACAAAGAAGTGTTCACTCAGACAGCTGACTCGAAGACCAGGCCAGAAACCCGACCACCGGGGCTGGAAAAACAGGTAAATACAGTTCAATCAAACAATGGAAGACAATGGAAAGAGATCCGTGAAATGACTTTATAAAAGTACAGGACCCGGAGAAAAAACCTGGACCCAACACACAGCCAAACACAAGCAGAAAATGCTGAAAGAAAATATATTGAAAAAGCGAACTGAAAATGCCACAGGCAGAACGAACAGAGACTCCAATACAAATCCCACACACACACACACACACACACACACACACACACACACACACAAACACACACACACAAACACACACACACACACACAAGCCCAGTAAGCTCAGGAATCTGTACATCAGTTGATTGACAGTTGAGAGGCGGGACCAAAGAGCCAG
This sequence comes from Procambarus clarkii, assembly GCF_040958095.1. Taxonomy (NCBI): domain Eukaryota; kingdom Metazoa; phylum Arthropoda; class Malacostraca; order Decapoda; family Cambaridae; genus Procambarus; species Procambarus clarkii. The sequence goes on from NC_091228.1 coordinate 4,816,579, forward strand.
AGCTCAACCCCCGCAAACACAACGAGGTGAGTACACACACACACACACACACACACACACACACACACACACACACACACACACACACACACACACACACACACACAAGCCCAGTAAGCTCAGGAATCTGTACATCAGTTGATTGACAGTTGAGAGGCGGGACCAAAGAGCCAGAGCTCAACCCCCGCAAACACAACGAGGTGAGTACACACACACACACACACACACACACACACACACACACACACACACACACACACACACACACACACACACACACATTGTAAATAGAAAAGCCAAAGAGTGTACCTGCCCATAATTAACTCAAGAAATGTTCCAATTTGTTCAGACATATTCTGAGACCCCAAAGATAGTGGAGAAATTATAATAAACAATACGAATTCTGGTCATTGCAACACTACAGTGCCTTTACCAGTGTAACTGCTACTACTCTCAACACTGTAACTACACTGTAACACTGTAACTACAACATTTAACACTGTAACTACAACATTCAACACTGTAACTACAACATTACTTAAATACTCTCACATACCTTGCAGCAGGTTTAAGTTGTAATGGACCTGCCAAAAACTACTCAATAGAATAACAAATTCACCGTTGAGATTATGGGAACAGTGATTACCTTGAGGTTACCTTGAGGTTACCTTGAGGTGCTTCCGGGGCTTAGCGTCCCCGCGGCCCAGTGACGTTTCACTTCTAAATAGCGTCTATACGGGTTATCTTGAGGTTATCTTGAGATGATTTCTGGGCTTAGCGTCCCCGCGGCCCGGTCCTCGACCAGGCCGCCATGCTAATAGAAAGCACGTTAAGGAATCAGTTAAACTACCTGTGGGGAATTGTTAAGGTCCTCGAAGTTACCTCAAAGATGAAGTCTTTGAGGTAACAGGAATTAATGTTGAAAACTACAATTTGTCCTTGCATTTAAATGCAATGATGCAACTGAATGTTTCGCTGAACAGTTAATAAACATTAACTAGTGTCTAGAACACGTTGAAAACCAACTACTACTACTAACTATGCTCCTAGAGTACTTTAACTCCCCGAAATTGAAAGTGGAAGAGTGATAATAGTTATGTTCTAGAGGAACTCTCAGTATTCTGAACGAACTATTCTCACACAAGACTTGATAATTGACAACTTGGTTATTGAGCTTGCAATATGTACTCACCTAGTTCACCTAGTTGTGTTTGCGGGGGTTGAGCTCTGGCTCTTTGGTCCCGCCTTTCAACCGTCAATCAACTGGTATACAGGTTTCTGAGCCTACTGGGCTCTATTTTGTCTACACTTGAAACTGTGTATGGAGTCAGCCTCCACCACATCACTTCCTAATGCATTCCATTTGTCAACCACTCTGACACTAAAAAAGTTCTTTCTAATATCTCTGTGGCTCATTTGGGCACTCAGTTTCCACCTGTGTCCCCTTGTACGTGTTCCCCTTGTGTTAAATAGACTGTCTTTATCTACCCTATCAATTCCCTTGAGAATCTTGAATGTGGTGATCATGTCCCCCCTAACTCTTCTGTCTTCCAGCGAAGTGAGGTTTAATTCCCGTAGTCTCTCCTCGTAGCTCATACCTCTCAGCTCGGGTACTAGTCTGGTGGCAAACCTCTGAACCTTTTCCATATGAACCTTTTTATATATGTGTGTGTGTGTGTGTGTGTGTGTGTGTGTGTGTGTGTGTGTGTGTGTGTGTGTGTGTGTGTGTGTGTGTGTGTGTGTGTGTGTGTGTGTGTCTCATCGTCTGCTCCCTCTCTTCCTTTCCAATCCCTCCTTCTCTATCTCCCTCTTCTCTCACTCCTTGCCTATCTATTCGTTCTCTTTCTCCCTGTCTCTCTCCCTCGCTCCACACGGACACTATTCTGTTTCGGGCAAGTGATCTCTTCTAATTTCCTCTTGAGAATTGCCTGGCTCTCCTCTCCCAGCTGGGTGATGTCCTTCCCATCTCCATCCCCTCGCTTTCTCTTCCCTCTATAATTTTATCCCCCCTACCTCTTCCCCATCTCCCATCTTCCCCGCAGCTTCCAGCATCTGTCTTCTGCAGGCATCAGTGCCCAAAGCTTGTCTCTGGCAAACCACTTGAAGGGAATTCACCCAAACGTGTTCAGCTGTGTAATGTGTATTCACACATATCTTCCTGCAGGGTCTCAAGTTTCAGCTCCTGGGCTCTGGCTTATACGAGCCGTTAGTTGCCTTGGCTGCTGACTTCTCGTAATTCTGAACACAAACTTTTGAAACGTTGAATGGAGTTAGTCACACCCAGCCTATCATTCTTGGCCACATCCTTGGCCACACCCTTGGTCACATCCTTGGCCACACCCTTGGCCACATCCTTGGCCACATCCTTGGCCACATCCTTGGCCACATCCTTGGCCACATCCTTGGCCACACCCTTGGCCACATCCTTCGCCACACCCTTGGCCACATCCTTGGCCACATCCTTGGCCACATCCTTGGCCACATCCTTGGCCACACCCTTGGCCACATCCTTGGCCACACCCTTGGCCACATCCTTGGCCACATCCTTGGCCACATTAAGTCCGTCACTACTCTAAGACTTAAAGACTCCTGTGTATCAAGCTTCTGAAGGTTTGAGGATAAAGGCTAAATATACATCTGTCAGGTGCAGTTATTTTGTTCAATTCTCATGGGTTTTATGCCTCTTTTAATTTATGATGTAATTGGATATGGGATAATTCAATGAGTATGAGGCTAGGATTTTATATGATCAATATTTTTGGTTAATGGAATCGCTTCTTAGATAATGGGTGATAATGTTGTCTTGCTTCTCCTAATCTTCCTCTCTCCTTCCCCCTCTCTCTTTCCCTTCTTCCTTCTCTCTATTCTCTTCCTCCAACTCCAACCTTTCAAATCTCCTTTCACAGAAAATTTAATATAACGATTTTGTATTAAAATACCTAGGAACAAGTGCTTTTAAGTAGGTACCTTAGACTATGGTCTAAGACTTAGACTATGAGGGGCCTCGTAGCCTGGTGGATACCGTGCAGGACTCGTAATTCTGTGGCGCGGGTTCGATTCCCGCACGAGGCAGAAACAATGGGCAAAGTTTCTTTCACCCTGAATGCTCCTGTTACCTAGCAGTAAATAGGTACCTGGCAGTTAGTCAGCTGTCACGGGCTGCTTCCTGGGGGGTGGAGGCCTGGTCGAGGACCGGGCCGCGGGGACACTAAAGCCCCGAAATCATCTCAAGATAACCACATATCAGAAGATACAGAAACGACGACGTTTCGGTCCGTCGTGGACCATTAGCAAGTCGTGTGCTTAGATAATGGTCCAAGATGGACCGAAACGTCGTCGTTATCTTGAGGTTATCTTGAGATGATTTCGGGGCTTTTTAGTGTCCCCGCGGCCCGGTCCTCGACCAGGCCTCCACCCCCAGGAAGCAGCCCGTGACAGCTGACTAACACCCAGGTACCTATTTACTGCTAGGTAACAGGAGCATTCAGGGTGAAAGAAACTTTGCCCATTTGTTTCTGCCTCGTGCGGGAATCGAACCCGCGCCACAGAATTACGAGTTCTGCGCGCTATCCACCAGGCTACGAGGCCCACCGAGGTCGTCTCTTCATCTTCTAGTGTGTGGTCTGGTGATTATATCTTCAGCCACGTTATTGAAACCAAAATGTCCCCATCACACAGGATGGTTACCTTGAGGTTACCTTGAGGTGCTTCCGGGGCTTAGTATCCCCGCGGCCCGGTCGTCGACCAGGCCTCCTGGTTGCTGTTAGTCATACAGGATGGTTAGTCATACAGGGCCATATGCTCATTTTTTTATTAATACATGAGGTACATCTGCATTAGTGCAGCTACCCTAGACTATATGAAGGGGAGTACAGTGTGTCAAAAAAGCTAACTAGGTGATGCTATAAAATCCCCATCACACAGGATGGTTAGTCATACAGAAGCATCTGATAAGCAGTCTGCACTGGCAGACTCCGGATGCATTTTGAGGATATCAACACAAGAGTGAATAAGGTAGCAGTGGTACTAAAAGTCCCCATCTCGCAGGATGGTTAGTCATACAGGGCCATATGTTCAGTAGTACAAAATCTACTGAATCACTCTACGGAAGACACATCCTCTATTTCAGATTTTCTAAAAATCTCAGGGTGTCAGCTTTCAAAGTGAAGACGGTTGGAACGCCTGCAAATCAAAGAGCAGGGTAGGCCTCTTGTTTAAGAACCACAGAGCCACATATAGGCCTAGGTGGTTACTGCCAGATCAAAGCAGGTGGTGCTTGAGTAGGCTAGAGACCTGGGGCCAGATTCACGAAGCAGTTACGCAAGCACTTACGAACCTGGGGCCAGATTCACGAAGCAGTTACGCAAGCACTTACGAACCTGGGGCCAGATTCACGAAGCAGTTAGGCAAGCACTTACGAACCTGGGGCCAGATTCACGAAGCAGTTACGCAAGCACTTACGAACCTGTCCATCTTTTCTCAATCTTTGGCGGCTTTGTTTAGAATTATTAAACAGTTAATGAGCTCCGAAGCACCAGGAGGCTGTTTATAACAATAACAACAGTTGATTGGCAAGTTTTCATGCTTGTAAACTGTTTAATAAATGTAACTAAAGCCGTCAAAGATTGAGGAAAGATGTACACGTTCGTAAGTGCTTGCATAACTGCTTCGTGAATCTGGCTCCAGGTTCGTAAGTGCTTGCGTAACTGCTTCGTCTTGAAATACATACTTCAAGACCCCGAGCCAATATGGAAGCAGCAAGAGGAAGTATGGGTCAATAGACCTTCTGCAGTTACTTCCATTCATATGTTCACTAATCCAATTTATACCCATTGTTTCGTGTTCTGTCTTGTGTTTGTCACCTCACCCAAAACTTTTGTGCCATATCACCTCATCCAATAGAGTATAAGTACGAAGAATTTGTATGTAAATTATGTCTTTGAAAATGTAATACGAATTACGAAACGCGTTCAGGCGTCAGACAATTAAAAAATGAATGTCGGAGAATTGTACGCATATATATATATATATATATATATATATATATATATATATATATATATATATATATATATATATATATATATATATATATACACACACACACACACACGCACGCACATTTATATAAATACATTTTAACTTAGTCTTCCGAAATTTCCCGGTGTTTATAGCCACTATAAAATAAATACAATATTTTTGTAGTGTAGCTCTAACTCTTCAGGACTGAAATATATGGCTAGTCGTGCTAAATATCCTCTCGGTACACAGCACTTAAAAATAAAATGTGAAAGTGTTATGTGGTATATATATATTTAACACTTTTTCTGCTGCAAAATTGTACTGAATTCAGGGGGCCAGATTTAGAGCAAATAAATAATAGAAGTGAATCTTGTTAATGTTAACGTTGGAGTTATTGTTAATATTATTGTAAGGAGGTTGTTAATGTTGTTCCTATGGGAGTACTTTGAGACTTGAGGGTATAAGGGGTCTTCAGAAGGTTATCTTGAGGTTATCTTGAGATGATTTCGGGGCTTTTTTAGTGTCCCCGCGGCCCGGTCCTCGACCAGGTCTCCACCCCCAGGAAGCAGCCCGTGACAGCTGACTAACACCCAGGTACCTATTTTACTGCTAGGTAACAGGGGCATAGGTGAAAGAAACTCTGCCCATTGTTTCTCGCCGGCGCCCGGGATCGAAACCCAGGACCACAGGATCACAAGTCCAGTGTGCTGTCCGCTCGGCCGACCGACTTCCTAGGTAGTGGGTAGTTTAAGGGTTTGTGACCTAAATATTAAAGGTGTGGTAAGATGGGAGTAGTGAGAATGGGTTTTAAGGAAAAGGTTGAGGGAGAGAGACAGAGTGGGAGAGGAGGGAAAGGGTAGGGAGGGATCTATCAGGAGAAAGCGCCAAGTCATAACGATTGTTTGACACTGGGAATGGATAAGGATTTGGGATGGGACGGGGGGGTTATCTTGGGGTTATCTTGAGATGATTTCGGGGCTTTAGTGTCCCCACGGCCCAGGTCCTCGACCAGGCCTCCTGTAAGACTCCTTTGTGTCGGTGTTTCCAGATAACACAAAATACGATTAAAGTTATCGGAACAATCAGTTCAATCAGGATGTTGCAGGAAGAGTTAAATAGATTGCAAGGGTGTTGAAACAAGTGGTTGCTAGAATTAAACCCCAGCAAATGCAAGGTCATGAGATGAGAAGAAATAAGAGGTCATAGCTGATTATCTCCAGGTATCTTAGAGATAATCAGGAGACCAAACTTATAATCTCGTACAGGAAAGGGAGGGAATTCTCAGGGGGAAAGCGCCAAGCCATTAAGACTATATAGCACTGGAAAGGGGTCAGGATAAGGATTTGGGATGGGACGGAGGGAAAGAATGGTGCCCACAACCACTTGGACAGTCGGGGATTGAACTCCGACTTGCATGAAGCTTACTGAATAAGCAACGCTGTGGTGATACTCATTTAAGAAAAGGTCTTGTCTTGTGTGTGGGATACTGGTCTCTTCTCTCACCAACCTTAGAGACAGGCGAAGTAGCTACGATAAAAAATATAGAAAGATCCTTCACTGACAGGGTGGAATCAGTCGACCATTTAAAATGTTGACCAGACCACACACTAGAAGGTGAAGGGACGACGACGTTTCGGTCCGTCCTGGACCATTCTCAATCGACTTGAGAATGGTCCAGGACGGACCGAAACGTCGTCGTCCCTTCACCTTCTAGTATGTGGTCTGGTCAACACAAAGTATATCACTACAGAGTATATCTATATCTACTCAAGAGAGTAGATATTCTCTCCCTTGGTCCCTCCATCAACGTAGATACTTTTAGGGCCTGTATACACAATATCAAATATAGATATAAAAACCTTATAGGCTCGGGAACCTTTCTGTCAGTTGATTGACAGTCGAGAGGCGGGACCAGAGCGCCGAAGCTCAACCCCCGTAAGGACAACTAGGTGAGTACACACCTGATCCTTACTGTTGGTATAAGAGAAGACAGGAGACAGGTGGAGGTAGGGGATGGTAGGGAGGTCTGAGGAGAGAGGCGGACAGGAGAGAATGGGACAGAAGGGAGAGGATGGAGAGGGAGGGTGAGGAGGGATAGAGAGAGGGATGGGGGGAAGTGAGAGTACAGTCCGCCAGGCTGTAATCGATCTCAAACATTTTTGGATTACGCCTGTCTAGTGGTACTGACATTCTCTCTCTCTCTCTCTCTCTCTCTCTCTCTCTCTCTCTCTCTCTCTCTCTCTCTCTCTCTCTCTCTCTCTCTCTCTCTCTCTCTCTCTCTCTCTCTTTCTCTCTCTCTCTCTCTTCCCCTCTCTCTCTCTTCCCTCCCGACCAAAGGAACATTATCTTCTCACTGTGGCTTTCTGGCCAAATAACAGAAGACACGGGAAAGAGGCTTCGATCCCCCAGGGATACGACCAGTGGTCCAGCTAAGCCCCAGGTTTTGTTTCATGCCTCTTCCACTCCATCTGTTGTGATCTCAGTTGATATCAACACTCAAAAGTTCTTGAGTGTTGATATCAAACCCACGAGAGGATAGCAAATCTGATTGCAAACACCGTTTAGTTGAGAGGCGGGACCAGAGAGCCAGAGCTCAACCCCCGCAAGCACAACTAGGTAAGTACCGTCCAATATAACATATATATATGGCAAGAAAGTGAGAGCGATTGGGCGTCTTGAGTGAGATATCAACGAAGACCCTTAGTTTCAACACGGAAATCAATCTCTTAAGTTGATTGATAAACCCATCCCCTACGTCTGAACCTATCCAGTGAACCCATCCTCTACGTCTGAACCTATCCAGTGAACCCATCCTCTACGTCTGAACCTACCCAGTGAACCCATCCTCTACGTCTGAACCTATCCAGTGAACCCATCCTCTACGTCTGAACCTATCCAGTGAACCCATCCTCTACGTCTGAACCTATCCAGTGAACCCATCCTCTACGTCTGAACCTATCCAGTGAACCCATCCTCTACGTCTGAACCTATCCAGTGAACCCATCCTCTAGGTCTGAACCTATCCAGTGAACCCATCCTCTACGTCTGAACCTATCCAGTGAACCCATCCTCTACGTCTGAACCTATCCAGTGAACCCATCCTCTACGTCTGAACCTATCCAGTGAACCCATTCCCTACGTCTGAACCTATCCAGTGAACCCATCCCCTACGTCTGAACCTATCCAGTGAACCCATCCTCTACGTCTGAACCTATCCAGTGAACCCATTTCCTACGTCTGAATCTATCCAGTGAACCCATCCCCTACGTCTGAACCTATCCTGTGAACCCATCCCCTACGTCTGAACCTATCCAGTGAACCCATCCTCTACGTCTGAACCTATCCAGTGAACCCATTTCCTACGTCTGAATCTATCCAGTGAACCCATCCCCTACGTCTGAACCTATCCAGTGAACCCACTCCTTACGTCTGAACCTATCCAGTGAACCCATCCTCTACGTCTAAATCTATCCAGTGAACCTATCCCCTACGTCTGGACCTATCCAGTGAATCCACTCCTTACGTCTGAACCTATCCAGTGAACCCATCCCCTACGTCTGAACCTATCCAGTGAACCCATCCTCTACGTCTGAACCTATCCAGTGAACCCATCCCCTACGTCTGAACCTATCCAGTGAACCCATCCTCTACGTCTGAACCTATCCAGTGAACCCATCCTCTACGTCTGAACCTATCCAGTGAACCCATCCTCTACGTCTGAACCTATCCAGTGAACCCATCCTCTACGTCTGAACCTATCCAGTGAACCCATCCCCGACGTCTGAACCTATCCAGTGAACCCATCCCCTACGTCTGAACCTATCCAGTGAACCCATCCCCTACGTCTGAACCTATCCAGTGAACCCATCCCCTACGCCTGAACCTATCCTGTGAACCCATCCCCTACGTCTGAACCTAGTTCAGTAAGTTAAGTCTTACGGAATAAAGAGAGAAATCATAAGATGTAACATGGCAGAACTGTACTAATATTGAATGCTTTACCTTGTGGTAATTGAGACCTCATAATAGATAATAGAGTTCTCATAGTTACAGAAATATGTAAAGACACCATTGTCGTAGAATAAGGAGAACGGAGACGTCTGAACACGCCCCCTTACACCTAGCAGGAAAGGGGTGTACCTCAGCTGTTTGAAACATTATTGTGGGTAGGGGTGGACCTTTTCTGGGGAAGAAAGGTCAATCGGTAGTCTAGGGTGGGTTGTTGGTAAGCCTAATAGGCTCTGGTGCTGAGAATAGGGAAGAAAAGTACCTACAGGAACCGCCTACCTTCTTCAGCGTTCAGACGTGGTTTTCGAATAGGTAAAGTACCCGCATGTGGATACAAGTCATACCACACGCAACATGGCTCGATAAATAGATTTTAAAACCTAGCCTAGTGAACCTAGCCACAAGGGTCGTGATGAGGGTTCTAACTTACGTCCGAGAGGATCCCAGATGCTGCCTTAATCGACTGAGCTACGACATGGTCAAAAGACTACCTAAAAGGCTAGTCTAACCTAGCCTAGCCTACTTAAACTAACCTAACGATATATAGCAGTACATATGCTGGTTAGCATTGTAAATATGTAGCCACGTCTGTGGTAGAAAACAATAAAAATACATATTATAACAGAACATTGTGAGCTTAGTAGACCACACACACACACACACACACACACACACACACACACACACACACACACACACACACACACATACACACACACACACACACACACACACACACATACACACACACACACACACACACACACACACACACACACACATACACACACACACACACACACACATACACACACACACACACACACACACACACACACACACACACACACACACACACACACACTACACACACACACACACACACACACACACACACACACACACACACACACACTACACACACACACAGCGTCTGTGTATGTTGTACATAATTAAGTATTTGGTATAGCAAAATCTTTCTCAATATTCAAGAAATATTTTCATATTTCAGTAAACATAATACCAAGACACTTATTTCCCGAAGTCTGAAATAGGTTGGGCAGAAACCCAGCTGCCAAGATGGGAAAGAAACTCAAATACTTTCCTTGACAATAGAAAGTTTGAAAGGGAAAAAAGTTTTCCCTGAAAATCCAACTCTTGGTTCCAGATAATAAATGTTTTATATCCAAGTGTAACACTCCTCCCTGATGGGAGTATACGCTTGGACCTATCCCCTACGTCTGAACCTATCCAGTGAACCTATCCCCTACGTCTGAACCTATCCAGTGAACCTATCCCCTACGTCTGAACCTATCCAGTGAACCTATCCCCTACGTCTGAACCTATCCAGTGAAACTATCCCCTACGTCTGAACCTATCCCCTACGTCTGAACCTATCCAGTGAACCTATCCCCTACGTCTGTACCTATCCAGTAAAACTGTCCCCTACGTCTGAACCTATCCAGTGAAACTGTCCCCTACGTCTGAACCTATCCAGTGAACCTATCCCCTACGTCTGAACCTATCCAGTGAACCTATCCCCTACGTCTGAACCTATCCAGTGAACCTATCCCCTACGTCTGAACCTATCCAGTGAAACTATCCCCTACGTCTGAACCTATCCAGTGAACCTATCCCCTACGTCTGAACCTATCCAGTGAACCTATCCCCTACGTCTGAACCTATCCCCTACGTCTGAACCTATCCAGTGAACCTATCCCCTACGTCTGAACCTATCCAGTGAACCTATCCCCTACGTCTGAACCTATCCAGTGAACCTATCCCCTACGTCTGAACCTATCCAGTGAAACTATCCCCTACGTCTGAACCTATCCAGTGAAACTATCCCATACGTCTGAACCTATCCAGTGAACCTATCCCCTACGTCTGAACCTATCCAGTGAACCTATCCCCTACGTCTGAACCTATCCAGTAAACCTATCCCCTACGTCTGAACCTATCCAGTGAACCTATCCCCTACGTCTGAACCTATCCCCTACGTCTGAACCTATCCAGTGAACCTATCCCCTACGTCTGTACCTATCCAGTAAAACTGTCCCCTACGTCTGAACCTATCCAGTGAAACTGTCCCCTACGTCTGAACCTATCCAGTGAACCTATCCCCTACGTCTGAACCTATCCAGTGAACCTATCCCCTACGTCTGAACCTATCCAGTGAACCTATCCCCTACGTCTGTACCTATCCAGTAAAACTGTCCCCTACGTCTGAACCTATCCAGTGAAACTGTCCCCTACGTCTGAACCTATCCAGTGAACCTATCCCCTACGTCTGAACCTATCCAGTGAACCTATCCCCTACGTCTGAACCTATCCAGTGAACCTATCCCCTACGTCTGAACCTATCCAGTGAAACTATCCCCTACGTCTGAACCTATCCAGTGAACCTATCCCCTACGTCTGAACCTATCCCCTACGTCTGAACCTATCCAGTGAACCTATCCCCTACGTCTGTACCTATCCAGTAAAACTGTCCCCTACGTCTGAACCTATCCAGTGAAACTGTCCCCTACGTCTGAACCTATCCAGTGAACCTATCCCCTACGTCTGAACCTATCCAGTGAACCCATCCCCTACGTCTGAACCTATCCAGTGAAACTGTCCCCTACGTCTGAACCTATCCAGTGAACCTATCCCCTACGTCTGAACCTTTCCAGTGAACCTATCCCCTACGTCTGAACCTATCCAGTGAAACTGTCCCCTACGTCTGAACCTATCCAGTGAACCTATCCCCTACGTCTGAACCTATCAAGTGAAACTATCCCCTACGCCTGAACCTATCCCCTACGTCTGAACCTATCCCCTACGTCTGAACCTATCCCCTACGTCTGAACCTATCCTCTACGCCTGAACCTATCCAGTGAACCTATCCCCTACGTCTGAACCTATCCCCTACGTCTGAACCTATCCAGTGAACCTATCCCCTACGCCTGAACCTATCCAGTGAAACTATCCCCTACGTCTGAACCTATCCAGTGAACCTATCCAGTGAACCTATCCCCTACGCCTGAACCTATCCAGTGAAACTATCCCCTACGTCTGAACCTATCCAGTGAACCTATCCCCTACGTCTGAACCTATCCAGTGAAACTATCCCCTACGTCTGAACCTATCCAGTGAACCTATCCCCTACGTTTGAACCTATCCAGTGAAACTGTCCCCTACGCCTGAACCTATCCCCTACGTCTGAACCTATCCCCTACGTCTGAACCTATCCAGTGAACCTATCCCCTACGCCTGAACCTATCCAGTGAACCTATCCCCTACGTCTGAACCTATCCAGTGAACCTATCCCCTACGCCTGAACCTATCCAGTGAAACTATCCCCTACGTCTGAACCTATCCAGTGAACCTATCCCCTACGTCTGAACCTATCCAGTGAACCTATCCCCTACGCCTGAACCTATCCAGTGAAACTATCCCCTACGTCTGAACCTATCCAGTGAACCTATCCCCTACGTCTGAACCTATCCAGTGAAACTATCCCCTACGTCTGAACCTATCCAGTGAACCTATCCCCTACGTTTGAACCTATCCAGTGAAACTGTCCCCTACGTCTGAACCTATCCAGTGAACCTATCCCCTACGTCTGAACCTATCCAGTGAACCCATCCCCTACACCTGAACCTATCCAGCAAACCCACCCCCTACACCTGAACCTATCCAACAAACCCACCCCGTATACCTGAACCTATCCAACAAACCCACCCCGTACACCTGAACCTATCCAACAAACCCACCCCCTACACCTGAACCTATCCAACAAACCCACCCCTACACCTGAACCTATCCAACAAACCCACCCCCTACACCTGAACCTATCCAACAAACCCACCCCTACACCTGAACCTATCCAGCAAACCCACCCCCTACACCTGAACCTATCCAACAAACCCACCCCGTACACCTGAACCTATCCAACAAACCCACCCCGTACACCTGAACCTATCCAGCAAACCCACCCCTACACCTGAACCTATCCAACAAACCCACCCCGTACACCTGAACCTATCCAACAAACCCACCCCCTACACCTGAACCTATCCAACAAACCCACCCCTACACCTGAACCTATCCAACAAACCCACCCCTACACCTGAACCTATCCAACAAACCCACCCCCTACACCTGAACCTATCCAACAAACCCACCCCTACACCTGAACCTATCCAGCAAACCCACTCCCTACACCTGAACCTATCCAACAAACCCACCCCCTACACCTGAACCTATCCAACAAACCCACCCCTACACCTGAACCTATCCAACAAACCCACCCCCTACACCTGAACCTATCCAACAAACCCATCCCCTACCCCTGAACCTATCCAGTGAACCCCCCCCTCTCCTCCTGAACCTATCCAGTGAACCCAAGACCATTATATTACCCAATATATCACTCCACAAATCAACCCAGTTCCCAAACCAGTATTTACCCAGGTCTTTTCCGCTTCTAAACTTCTCCGAAGGATAACCATTGTTTCCAGTTCCATTTTCCGTTGGTAAATATAGTAGTTCCTTATATTTCATCCCCTCTGCATCCATTCCCAGTCTCGTGTTGCACATCCTTGTCAGCAGATTATGTTCTTCAATACAACCACAACAGCCTGATCAACCAGGCTGTGACTCATACGTCAGGCTGCGAGCAGCCGCGTCCAACAGCCTGGTTGATCAGTCCGGCAACCAGGAGGCCTGGTCGACGACCGGGCCGCGGGGACGCTAAGCCCCGGAAGCACCTTAAGGTAACCTCAAGGTAAGGTAACTGGGTTCTGGGAGACTCGAACCTGGACTCCCACGGGTGTTGAAGCCATAGCTCTGTCGTCTATTTTAGTATCGGGGCAAAATAGATTGCATATATGCAGATAAGACGTATGAAACTAGTGTGAGAGAAAGTGTGTAGCAGGTGTGGAAAGAAAAGTTGGAGAAAGCAAATGAGATAAGAGAAAGTTGGAGTGAAATAGCTAGAAAGGAAAATGATTTTTGTGAATATATAAAAGGATTGGTTGTATAAAGGACGTGATTGGTTGACTGGTTGATGCTGGGGATGAAGACGAGGTTCAGAGGAATTGCCTCGTTTAGTGAAAGCATCTACCAGGCTGTAGAGGGAATTTTCAGGGAAAGCGCCAAGCCCTATATAACACTTATAAGGGGTCAGAATAAAGATTTGGGATGGAACGGTGGAAAGGAATGGTTGCCCGCCCCCCCCCCCGTCCCAAATCCTAATCCTGACCCCTTCCCAGTGCCCTATAGAACAGGGGCGAGATTCACGAAGCAGTTACGCAAGCACTTACGAACTTGGGGCCAGATACACGAAGCAGTTACGCAAGCACTTACGAACGTGTACATCTTTCCTCAATCTTTGACGGCTTTGGTTACATTTATTAAACAGTTTACAAGCATGAAAACTGGCCAATCAACTGTTGTTATTGTTATAAACAGCCTCCTGGTGCTTCGGAGCTCATTAACTGTTTAATAATTGTAAACAAAGCCGCCAAAGATTGAGAAAAGATGTACAGGTTCGTAAGTGTTTGCGTAACTGCTTCGTGAATCTGGCCCCAGGTTCGTAAGTGCTTGCGTAACTGCTTCGTGAATCTGGCCCCAGGTTCGTAAGTGCTTGCGTAACTGCTTCGTGAATCTGACCCCAGGTTCGTAAGTGCTTGCGTAACTGCTTCGTGAATCTGGCCCCAGGTTCGTAAGTGCTTGCGTAACTGCTTCGTGAATCTGGCCCCAGGTTCGTAAGTGCTTGCGTAACTGCTTCGTGAATCTAGCCCCAGGTTCGTAAGTGCTTGCGTAACTGCTTCTTGAATCTTGCCCCAGGTTCGTAAGTGCTTGCGTAACTGCTTCGTGAATCTGGCCCCAGGTTCGTAAGTGCTTGCGTAACTGCTTCGTGAATCTGGCCCCAGGTTCGTAAGTGCTTGCGTAACTGCTTCGTGAATCTGGCCCCAGGTTCGTAAGTGCTTGCGTAACTGCTTCGTGAATCTGGCCCCAGGTTCGTAACTGCTTCGTGAATCTGGCCCCAGGCTGTTGAGAGGAAGAGTGCAAAGAGGAAAATTCTGCAGTAGAAAATCTTGCAAGAAATTAGACAGAGAGAAGATGACACATAAGTAAAAGTAAAAAGGGAGTAAAGTAAAGTAAAAGTAAAAGTAGTAAAAAAAAAGTAAAGTAGAGTAAAAGTAAAAGTGAGTAAAAGTAAAAATAAAATAAAGGATGAGGCTTTTTGGGAAAAAAATTGAAGTAAAAAATTTTTTAAAAATTAAAATTAAAATTTTTTTTTAAAAATTAAAATTAAAAATTAAAAAATTTTTAAAAAATTAATTTTACAGAGAGGTTAAAGATAGACGAAGAGAGGGAGGGGAAGGAAGTGAAAAATAGGGGTGAGAGATGTATAAGAAGAGGGAAATGAGAATAGGGAAGATAAAAGGGGGCATGAAGCACAACAAAGAAGTGAGAGAGATGTAGAGGAATAGGGAACCTGAGAAAATAGGTTTGAGTTACAAATTGGTTAAGAGAGCATTGTTAACTAGAGCAATGACTACAAACTGAAAGAAAAAATACTTCGGGATCGCCATAGCCCGTGCTGCTTAGAACTTTTTGTTCCAAATGGTTAATAATATCACATCTTGGACTGGTGATACATGGAAGGTCAAAAGGGGGGGGGAGGGAAGGAAGGAAGGAATTATCAAGGGAAAGCACCAAGCCATTACGACTATATAGCACTGGGAAGGGGTCAGGATAAGGATTTGGGATGGGACGGGGGGAAGGAATGGTGCCCAACCACTTGTGGACGGTCGTGGGGGATTGAACGCCGACCTGCATGAAGCGAGACCGTCGCTCTACCGTCCAGCCCAAACTACCAAACTACACATCAGAAAGTGAAGACATGACGTTTCAGACCATTATCAAGCTGAATGATGTGATCCGCACACGTCACATGGCTTGTTAATGATCCAAGACGGACGGAAACGTCGTATAGTTTCTTGACTTTCTGACGTGTGGTTCGGTCATTATATATATCTTCAGCCCCGTTATTGTGACTCATCGTCTGCGAATAGAAAGGAATTAATTAGAACAGTTGTAAGTAGATTTAAGAGGGGGATAACTCCTGTTCTGAATATTTTTGAGGTAATAGTAGGCAAAATATTGGACGTATGTAACATGGCATAGAGAGAATAGGGGGATAAATTGCTTTTGATTGAATTAAGACCCATTTTGGTCGTCTCTAAATGGCACAAAAGGCTAAAAAACAACAAGGAAGACTGTGGGATAGAACAAGTTGACTTTTTTATATAAGGAAGTGCAAGCAAGAGAGGGATAGTTTAGATAGTTCAAGAGGTAACGAAGTTGTACAAAAGTGCAACAGAATGGTTCTAGGAAGCGACGAGGCTTTACTCACACAATATATTTACTGTTAGAATAGTTGTTCATACGTTTTTAAACACAGGAGAGAAGATTGTATGTTGTCTTATGTGTTTACATGAAACATACATATATAATATATACATATATAATATAGTGTGTGTGTGTGTGTGTGTGTGTGTGTGTAAATCATGGGAATTAACACGTTATGATAAATGTGACAGCGTCAGACCACGGAGGAAGAATTGAAACAGAAATTTCCTCAAGTACTTTCGTATTTAATAATACATCTTCAGAAGGAATGCTAATTCCTGTTTCTATTCTTCCGTGGTCAGACACTGACATATATATATATATATATATATATATATATATATATATATATATATATATATATATATATATATATATATATATATATATATATATATATATATATATATATATATATATATATATATTGTGACGGTAACGCGTTGGTGTTCGGCTGTTTCAAAAGCTAGGGGTATGGCCTCGTCACATAAAGAAACAAAAAGAGAAAATCTGGAACTTCCGTCTGTGGTAAGGTAATGGGAAGACACACAAAACACAAGTAAATTTAACAATGAGATTTTAATTACGTTAGAAAAGCAAAACATGAATAAAATGGACATAAAAATTGTAACATAAAATCAATCAAACAAAATAATAAGAATAATCACTGGCAAAAAGAAAAGTTACGTGAAGACAAGTGAATAATATACAAGGAGATATATGAGTGCAGGAATATTGGCTTTAAGCTGCCACCTCTCTTAGTACACGTAAGCCAGGGCTTAGTCTACCAATGAGACGTGTTAACTTGTGGAAAGCACGGGATATTCTGAGGGCTGTAGGTCGTGGTGGCCCCAGACATCAGGTAGTGTGGCGGGTGGAGGGAGCAGGTGTGATGTGCACCAGCCAATCAGCGACGTGCAGGCGACGGACAGGTAGTTCGCTGGTTAGAGTGGCAGAGGTGGAGCAGGTGTTCCTGGTGCTGAATACGTTTGCTCTCTGGCAAACCTTGGTGTTGTACTTGTTGGATATATCTTCTATATTAGTTGTTATTGTTGTTAGGGACGTACTTAGGAGGGAAGAGCAGGCTCAATCTCTCTTGAAGGAGATTATCGTCACAAAATATATATATATATATATATATATATATATATATATATATATATATATATATATATATATATATCATAAACAGAGACATAGAAAATGGTGAAGCAAAGTAATGACAGAATTTTCTTTAAATATATTTAACGAAGATGCAGGGGGTGGGGGGGGGTGACGGGATGGTAAATAGGGATAAAAAGGGAGAGGGTAGCATCAGGAGGCCTAGTGAGAGACCGGGCCGCGGGGCCGTTGATCCCCGGAAGCCACACAAGGCAGGAGGGAGATAACTACCCTCGCCAACCCCCGGCCAAAATAGATGTGCCATTGTAGGGCTCGCTGGCCGCTCTCTTTATCTGACCTTGTTCGCCTTAATGGGTAGTTACCTTCAGCTTGTAAATTAAACCTTTTTCTGAGCTCATCTCAGTAATTTACCTTAATAACCAACATTATAGCTGACTGAACCACCCCCCCCCCCCCCTGCGCCTGCTATCCTACCTCATCTGCTCAAGCCTGTCTGCTGCATGTCTGTCTGTCTGCTGTACTTCTTCTGCTGCACCTGTCCACTTCTCTTCCTCCCACCTCTGTCTCCTGGCACTGCCTTGGATTTTATCATTATGTTGGAGATAAGAGAGTAATGGAGAAATATTATGTTTTGAAATGTTTTTGTAATTAGCTCTCGTGTGTGTGTGTGTGTGTGTGTGTGTGTGTGTGTGTGTGTGTGTGTGTGTGTGTGTGTGTGTGTGCTCACCTAGTTGTATTCACCTAGTGATGCTTGCGGGGGTTGAGCTCTGGCTCTTTGGAGTGTGTGTGTGTGTGTGTAGTAACTTCAGGGGAGTGAGGTTTAGCTCTTGAGCTCCGCCTACGAGCCTTGCTGTACTTTTTGCGTGATAATATAACTATTCAGACGTTCGATTTCCTTGTCGAATCATGCCGTAAAGATATGCATGGAGGTGGCTTCTACAACTTTTTTATTGACCATTTCTTTTCTTGACCACCAGTGTGGGGGGAACGAATACTTCCATACATTGCTTCGATTTGTGAAAGCCAGAAAAATTAATTTGCAGTGTTTAATGGATGGGTGATTGTGATTTTAATCGAATTTTGAATTATTTTTTCAAGAGTGGGTTCCCTTGAAACACAAACCGAAACTGTCTCTATTTTCCGCTTGTTACAACTTGAAATAAAGTTGTTACATCTTGGATTAACGTGTTTATGACGTATTAGAACGTTGTTACAACTTGCTATATTGGTTGTTATAACTGGTTAGGTGGTGTTAAAACTTGCTCGAACGTTGTACCAACGTCGTAGTTTCGGTGTGTGTTTGGTGGGTTAGGTCATAAGGCCAGACAGGAGACTGCAATCAGAATGGACTTTCAGGGTAAGAATATATCATTCTCCGAAGGTTGAATGGATTCTTGAACAATTCTTCCATTCTCAGTTTGACTTAGTAAAGTCAGCATTTTGCAGGTCTCATAGTTCACATTCACAGAAGCTTCGTCGCTCTTAAATAACTCTACTCACCTAGTTCTGCTTGCAGGGGTTGAGCTTTGGCTCTTTGGTCCCGCCTGTGCTTTCCACCAGGCGTCAAGGTGACTGAATTCACCCATATAATGCCGTTTGTGTCGACTTTCACGTCTTGGAGAGCATTTAGAAAAAAACTAAATTTAATATAGCTTACACCAAATGCTTTTGTGAAAACGTTTCTCGGAATATTCCTGAGTAGGAATATTCCAAGAATATTTCTTGGAATATTCCTGAGTAGGAATATTCCAAGAATATCTCTTGGAATATTCCCAGTCCTTTTCTGTTGTGTGGTTTGGTCATAAAGTTCAATGAGTTCAAAGTAACTACAGCAAATGTTCCAAGAATGAACATAATGTTGAACAAATATATTATACAACTTTCTACAGAGTTTTCAATAGCATCTTTGGGTGGCTTCAAGAGAACTAGATCGCCAGCATAGAAAAAAAAATTTCTTCTACTACCATTGTACAAATATATAAATAATTATTGTTTAATATGAATTTGTTTCAACTGGATCTTATGGCTCATTCAGAAGCAGATCAAGACATTCAACAAATTTTTAAAGGGTTAAAGTTGTGGAGGAGTAGTTAGCTGAAGTGAATGAAATGCTTCTGTCTCCAGTGGCACTTATTTGGATCTTAGTTCGAGATACAAACCCCAGCAGACAGTAGACAGACAGAGCAGACACTGATATACTCCGGCAGGAAATGTGTCGAGTCAAGCAGTTTACACCCGACAAGTAAGTTTACCAAAGTGCCTCTTGCTATGTGCACTTTGAGTACCTCTTTCCCCCACTTGTTCCTCTTTGTATACTCCTCTCACCTCCTTCCTTCATCCCATCTTCCATAGAAGAGAGGGGTGGAGGAGCCCTCGATAATGGTAGGAATGAAACGGTCATCAGTAAAATGAGAGAGAGTGGGAGAGGTGAGGAACAAGGAGAGGGGGGGGGGTGATAGTTTCCCTGCGCCATGTTGCCTGCTGTAGCAGCAGCAGGAACAGCAGGAGCAGCAGCAGGAACAACAGGAACAACAGCAGGAACAGCAGTGGTGGTGGTAACTAGAATGGGTCTGGAAGCACTTACACTAACCCAACTGTGCTCTTTAAATCTGTAGTAACACGCCTTCTCTCTCTCTCTCTCTCTCTCTCTCTCTCTCTCTCTCTCTCTCTCTCTCTCTCTCTCTCTCTCTCTCTCTCTCTCTCTCTCTCCCTCTCTCTCTCCCTCTCTCCCTCTCTCTCTCCCTCTCTCTCTCCCTCTCTCTCTCCCTCTCTCTCTCCCTCTCTCTCTCCCTCTCTCTCTCCCTCTCTCTCTCTCCCTCTCTCTCTCTCCCTCTCTCTCTCTCCCTCTCTCTCTCTCTCTCTCTCTCTCTCCCCCTCTCTCTCTCCCTCTCTCTCTCCCTCTCTCTCTCCCTCTCTCTCTCCCTCTCTCTCTCTCTCTCTCTCTCTCTCTCTCTCTCTCTCTCTCTCTCTCTCTCTCTCTCTCTCTCTCTCTCTCTCTCTCTCTCTCTCTCTCTCTCTCTCCCCCTCTCTCTCTCCCCCTCTCTCTCTCCCTCTCTCTCTCCCTCTCTCTCTCTCTCTCTCTCTCTCTCTCTCTCTCTCTCTCTCTCTCTCTCTCTCTCTCTCTCTCTCTCTCTCTCTCTCTCTCTCTCTCTCTCTCTCTCCCCCCCTCTCTCTCTCCCTCTCTCTCTCTCTCTCTCTCTCTCTCTCTCTCTCTCTCTCTCTCTCTCTCTCTCTCTCTCTCTCTCTCTCTCTCTCTCTCTCCCTCTCATTTGGATTTCGTCCATCCTACACGCTGGAAATTGAAGAGTCAACTCGGCTCGCATGCTGAGGGCAAACTAGGCGACCCATCCGGGAAATGGAGTCTGGATTATATTAAAGGAATATTGAAAAGCAATTTAGCCCTGGCGTTATCTGCCGTTGGACGTGTCCTTAGGAGTGACATGAGAAATATAGATTCTTGCATTGTTTTCCTCTGGGGTTAGAGGATAGATAGTGGGGTTTAGGGGGTAGATGGTGGGGTTTAAGGGATAGATAGTGGGGTTTAAGGGGTAGATGGTGGGGTTTAAAGGGTAGATGGTGGGGTTTAAGGGGTAGATGGTGGGGTTTGGGGGATAGATCTCACTCTATGGGGTGTTTACAGGGACTGAGGTCTAGGCTTTGCCCTGTCGCCTACTAGCCTTGTAGATTCTGTTGTGATACAATTTAACTATCATGGCATTCAAGTTATTTATTTGTTATTTGTGTTCCCAGCTTCTTGTATCCTCTAGTGCTTCTTTCTCGATTCAAAGATGCTCTTCTTGTCTATTCCCCCGGAGTATTTTGTATATTTGGATCATATCCCTCTCTGTTTCGTTCTTCAAGTGTTGCGTGATTCAGTTCCTCTAACCTATCCCTTGTATACTAAACCTCTTAGTTTAGTTAATGGTAGTGGCTCTATCTCTACACCGAGAGAGAGAGAGAGAGAGAGAGAGAGAGAGAGAGAGAGAGAGAGAGAGAGAGAGAGAGAGAGAGAGAGAGAGCTAACTTCCACCATCCAAATTAGGAGTCTAATGTTATACCTTAAGACTTATTAGGTGTTAATATCATTCCCTTTTCTTTTACGGCTCATAGAGTACTATAGCAGGCTCCACAGGGCATAGCGTGCCCCCCCCCCCTCTCAGGGCATAGCGTGCCCCCCCCCCTCTCAGGGCATAGCGTGCCCCCCCCCCCTCTCAGGGCATAGCGTGCCCCCCCCCCTCTCAGGGCATAGCGTGCCCCCCCCCCTCTCAGGGCATAGCGTGCCCCCCCCCCTCTCAGGGCATAGCGTGCCCCCCCCCCCTCTCAGGGCATAGCGTGCCCCCCCCCCCTCTCAGGGCATAGCGTGCCCCCCCCTCTCTCAGGGCATAGCGTGCCCCCCCCTCTCAGGGCATCACATGCCCCTTGCTCTACTGTCCACCAAAATGGGACAGAAACAGCCGAATCTCTCGTTATTCCTCCAAGATCCACTTGGAGGTTAATGACCCTTCTTTAGGTTGTTCAGGTGAACGATTGTTTCTTTAGGTTGTTCAGGTGAACGATTGTTTCTTTAGGTTGTTCAGGTGAACGATTGTTTCTTTAGGTTGGTCAGAGAATAGAGGTAACGACGGCTCTCTTTTGCAGGCGATGAGTCACAATAACGGGCCTGCAGGCGATGAGTCACAATAACGGGCCTGCAGGCGATGAGTCACAATAACGTGGCTAAAGTATGTTGACCAGACCACACACTAGAAGGTGAAAGGACGACGACGTTTCGGTCCGTCCTGGACCATTCTCAAGTCCATTGTGTCGAATCGGTCTAGGACGGACCGAAACGTCGTCGTCCCTTCACCTTCTAGTGTGTGGTCTGGTCAATCGACGGCTCTCTTAATTGGTCCAGGGTAAACTGGGACAAGCTATGGTTAATTGGTCAAAGTGGAGGGTGGGAATTGGAAGGGAATTATTAAGGAAAAGCGCCAAGCTATTTCGACTATATAGCACTGGGAAGGGTTCAGGATAAGGATTTGGGATTTGACGGGGGGAAGGAATGGTGCCCAACCACTTGCGGACGGTCAAGGGGATTGAACACCGACCTGCATGCAGCGAGACCGTCGCTCTACCGTCCACCACAAGTAGTTGGGTAAAGTGGAGGAACCCATTTTACACTGGAAACACAAACCGAAACTGTCTTTATTTTCCGCTTGTTACAACTTGTAATAAAGTTGTTACATCTTGGCTTAACGTGTTTATGACGTATTAGAACGTTGTTACAACTTGCTATATTGGTTGTTATAACTGGTTAGGAGGTGTTAAAACTTGTTCCAACGTTGTACCAACGTCGTAGTTTGGGTGTGTGTTTAACGGAATAGGATCTATGGTACAAGAATAGTTAAACAGTAACATTTATTTTCTTGTCCCTTTGTGTATACATTAAAATTTTAATTATATTTACTTTTTCGCGAAACGTGTTGCCATAGCAACGTGAACAACACCCCGATGAGTAGAACACCCGCTGAATTGTTTACTCTGGGGCAGTTAGGCAGCAGCTGCCCAGACGCAGCCGCTGCTCAATTGTCTTAAGTGAACAGCCAAGATTAACAGTTACCAACCCAAGAGAACACTTTATTTTGTAGGTTGAAGGTGTGTGGATCCCTACCTTGAGGGGATCTTTCTTAAGGGAGAGAGAGAGAGAGAGAGAGAGAGAGAGAGAGAGAGAGAGAGAGAGAGAGAGAGAGAGAGAGAGAGAGAGAGAGAGAGATAACTTCCACCATCCAAATTAGGAGTCTAATGTTATACCTTAAGACTTATTAGGTGTTAATATCATCCCCTTTTCTTTTACGGCTCATAGAGTACTATAGCAGGCTCCACAGGGCATAGCGTGCCCCCCCCCTCTCAGGGCATAGCATGCCCCCCACCCCCCTCAGGGCATCACATGCCCCTTGCTCTACTGTCCACCGAAATGGGACAGAAACAGCCGAATCTCTCGTTATTCCTCCAAGATCCACTTGGATCTCTCCCTCACTTGGATCCACTTGGATCTCTTGGATCACTTGGATGAGATCCACTTGGATCTCTCTCTCTCCCTTAAGAAAACTGTATGTGATAATCCTCTCTAGCACAGTTTAAGATTCGCTACTTGGAACAAAAAGCTCCAAGCAGCACCGGCTATGGTGAGCCCGTGGTCTTAGCACAAGCATCGTTGAATTTATTAAAGTAGATATGTTGATACTGTCTCTTTGGTGGTGGTCCAGACAGTGGTTATCTTGAGGGGGATTTCGGGTCTTAGTTTCCCCTCGGCCCGGTCCTCGACCAGGCCTCCTGTTTGTTACACATCCCCCAGGAAGCAGCCCGTGGCTGCTGTCTAACTCCCAGGTACCAATTTACTCATAATCCTACATAACCTTTGGCATTATGGTTGGCCAGTGGTGATCTGGTAGTCGACCAGGAAAACCAGGTCGAGGCATCCTCGACCTGGTCGACGGTCGACAGGGGTAGAAGAGGGGAAGCCAGTTAACCATCACACCCTTCTCCCCTCAGGTCGAATAGTTCTAATTAATAGTAGGCCTCTTTTAGCATTTTCACAGCTCGTTCTTTCCCCTCGGTAGAGCGGGCAACCTTTTTTGTGATAATGTCTACCAGAGGCTCTAAGGGAGGCTCTAATGGGCTGTGAAGATGGAGAGAGAGAGAGAGAGAGAGAAATAGAGAACAAGGAAGTCAAGGGTAGATGGAAGAAAGGCAAACGACAAAACAGGAAAGGTAGGAAAGGAGGGGAGATAAAGGGATGGGAGTAGGGTAGAGGAAGGTAAGAGACCTAGGAAGGAAAGGTAAGGAAGGTAAAGGGTTAGGGAGGTAAACTAGGGCTTTGCTATAGGCCTATATAGGCCGGTATAAGAGGGGTGAGGATAAACAACATTGGACAATTAAGGGTAAATGAGACAATAAACATATTAATTATGACGCTGGACATATCAATTATGACGCCGGACAGATCAATTATAACGCCGGACATATCAATTATAACGCCGGACATATCAGTTATAACGCCGGACATATCAGTTATAACGCCGGACATATCAATTATAACGCCGGGCATATCAATTATGTCACTGGACATATCAATTATGTCACTGGACATATCAATTATGTCACTAGACATATCAATTATGTCACTGGACATATCAATTATGTCACTGGACAGATCAATTATGTCGCCGGACATATCAATTATGTCACTGGACATATCAATTATGTCACTGGTCAATTAACATACACACTATGACACACTTCAACTCTACATACTTCAGTTGCTTAGTTTAGAAACTGTAAACAAATCCACAAGGGCCGTGAGGAGGATTCGAACCTACGTCCAAGAGCATCCCAGACGCTGCCTTAATCAACTGTTTAGAAACTGTACTTGTGGTCGATCTCGAGCCCATTGTTGATGTGATGATTTGAATTTTGTAACTAGCTCATCAAGATTGTAACTTAGCTAAATGAATTGTGGGGTTCAGTCCCTGAGCCCATTATGTGCCTCTGTAACCCTTTCCCACTACCGCCCACAGGTTGGGTATGGGGTGCATAATAAACGAAGTAATAGAGGGGAAGTAACAGAGGGGTTGAGGGGCATCTTTTGTGTTTCCCCTCTACAGTGTCATTGAGTTAGTTGTCCAGTTTGTCCTTCTGAGGTTTTTCAACGTCAGGATATGGTTGTATTAACGTGCCCTTATCGTAACTTGTCAGAGGACCTAAAGCAGAAAACGGGATAGTGTGGCGATTTCGCGAACCGCTTCTATTTGCTGGTACGGCGATTTTTGGTCTCCTCTCTCTCTCTTGAGGGAGCCGGTCGGCCGAGCGGACAGCACGCTGGACTTGTCATCCTGTGGTCCCGGGTTCGATCCCGGGCGCCGGCGAGAAACATTGGGCAGAGTTTCTTTCACCCTATGTCCCTGTTACCTAGCAGTAAAATAGGTACCTGGGTGTTAGTCAGCTGTCACGGGCTGCTGCTTCCTGGGGGTGGAGGCCTGGTCGAGGACCGGGCCGCGGGGACACTAAAGCCCCGAAATCATCTCAAGATAAGAAAGATAACCTCTCTCTCTCTCTCTCTCTCTCTCTCTCTCTCTCTCTCTCTCTCTCTCTCTCTCTCTCTCTCTCTCTCTCTCTCTCTCTCTCTCTCTCTCTCTCCTTCCTCCCCAACTCATGACCTCTCTATAATATCCTCTACTCCTTCTCACTTCCATATTTTATCCAGCATTCTTCCCATTCCATCTTTCTCCCCCACCTCTCCTTCCCCTTGCTTTCTCATTACTTCTCATTTCTCTCTAAGTATCCATCCTTCTCTTCCAATTCATTTCCCCACAATATCATTTCCCATTTCTTGTCCCTCCCAGATTCTCTTTCTCGTCTCACCCTCTTTCCCACCCCCTCCCATCCTCTCTCTCACGCCATTGTAACAGGCGAATGGTAACAGCCAGTTGGACCATTCCGTCCTTGACGTAATGGGGAGCAGTTAAGGGAGAGAGGGTGGGAGAGAGAGAGGGAGGGAGGGTGGGAGAGAGAGAGGGAGGGAGGGTGATGGGGTGATAGTGGAAGGGAAGGGAAAGGAAAGGGAGGGAGGTGAAACTCCCTCGTGATCATTGGCTATCAAGATAACCTAACTGAGAAAGACCATGTGTGTGAAAGGGCCCGCACCGCATTGGTCCGATATCTTGAGTCGTTAGATAGCGCATTTTTCATCCTGGTCAACCTATTGGGCCTAGGATGGCAAGGATGATACGGGACTGTGGTCTGTGTCCTTGTCTATGTCTCATATGAGGAGGAGAAACAGTACTGGAGCATGCATAGTATCCGAGATGAACAAAGCCACAAGGGCCGTGACGGAGGTTCGAATCTACGTTTGAGAGGATCCCAGACGCTGCCTTAATTGACTGAGCTACCTCTAGATGGTTCAGATTGT
>NC_091228.1:4848084-4868084 GCF_040958095.1 Procambarus clarkii
TGACGAGGTAATTAAGCTACGTATGGGTGAGGGGGGGGGGGGAGGGGGTTAAGGTGTGTGTGTACTCACCTATTTTGTGCTTGCAGGACCGAGCATTGGCTCTTGGATCCCGCCTTTTCAGCCATCGGTTGTTTACAGCAATGACTCCTGTCCCATTTTCCTTTCCTGGCGAACTTGTTTTTAACTAATTCAACGTGTGTGTGTGTGTGTGTGTGTGTGTGTGTGTGTGTGTGTGTGTGTGTGTGTGTGTGTGTGTGTGTATACACATCTTGTTGGTGTTGATGGATTTGTGGGTCTTGTAAATATGTGTAGCGAGGATATATATACGTTACAGAGGGCATAAATTGTACAGTTACATATATACATTACATACACGCCAGATGGTTTGAGAAATGGCTACTAGACTTTAATCCTGACAAATGCAAGGCTATGAGAATAGGTGTTGGAGCAAGAAGACCTGAAATACAGTCTAGGATGAAGCGAAGGCGACTTCTAACTTCTGAAAGAAAGAGACTTAGGAGTGGACATAACTTGATATCTAACACCATAACACCAGAGGCACACATCAGCAGGATAACGAGGGCAGCATACGTCATGTTATCCTTCAACAACTTGGATAACAATCCCTTCCGAGCGCTGTATGAGACCCATTATTCAGGTATATACATGTATGAGACCCTTGTGAGACCCATTATTGAGTATGCTGCCCCGGCATGGAACCCCTACCTATTGAAACACAAAATTAAAATAGGTAAGGTCCGAAAATTTCCAACAAAGATCTTTCCTGAGCTATGAGTGAATTGGACTGCACCACACTGGAGAAAATAAGAAATAGGGCAGCCATGGTAACGACATAGAAGATACTAAGAGGATTTAAAAACAATGCTCAATTTAAGGAGCAGGAGAATGAGAGGAAATAATTGGAAACTGAAAACCCAGATGAGTCACAGGGATGTCAAAACTTTTTCAGTCTCAAAGTCGTAAATATGTGGAACGGAAGTTAAAAATGTTGAAAAGCTTTAAATGTTGAAAATGTTTTTCAAAGGTTGAAAAAATTCTGGGGCCAGATTTACGAAGCAGTTACGCAAGCACTTACGAACCTGGGGCCAGATTTACGAAGCAGTTACGCAAGCACTTACGAACCTGGGGCCAGATTTACGAAGCAGTTACGCAAGCACTTACGAACCTGGGGCCAGATTTACAAAGCAGTTACGCAAGCACTTACGAACCTGGGGCCAGATTTACGAAGCAGTTACGCAAGCACTTACGAACCTAGGGCCAGATTTACGAAGCAGTTACGCAAGCACTTACGAACCTGGGGCCAGATTTACGAAGCAGTTACGCAAGCACTTACGAACCTAGGGCCAGATTTACGAAGCAGTTACGCAAGCACTTACGAACCTGGGGCCAGATTTACGAAGCAGTTACGCAAGCACTTACGAACCTGGGGCCAGATTTACAAAGCAGTTACGCAAGCACTTACGAACCTGGGGCCAGATTTACGAAGCAGTTACGCAAGCACTTACGAACCTGGGGCCAGATTTACGAAGCAGTTACGCAAGCACTTACGAACCTGGGGCTAGATTTACGAAGCAGTTACGCAAGCACTTACGAACCTGGGGCCAGATTTACGAAGCAGTTACGCAAGCACTTACGAACCTGGGGCTAGATTTACGAAGCAGTTACGCAAGCATTTACGAACATGGGGCCAGATTTGCGAAGCAGTTACGCAAGCACTTACGAACCTGGGGCCAGATTCACGAAGCAGTTACGCAAGCACTTACAAACCTGGGGCCAGATTTACGAAGCAGTTACGCAAGCACTTACGAACCTGGGGCCAGATTTACGAAGCAGTTACGCAAGCACTTACGAACCTGGGGCCAGATTTGCAAAGCAGTTACGCAAGCACTGACAAACCTGGGGTCAGATTCACGAAGCAGTTACGCAAGCATTTACGAACCTGGGGCCAGATTAACGAAGCAGTTACACAAGCACTTACGAACCTGGGGCTAGGTTCACGAAGCAGTTACGCAAGCACTTACGAACCTGGGGCCAGATTCACGAAGCAGTTACGTAAGCACAGGAGCGGGACAAGTAGCACGGGCTATGGTGAGCCCGTAGTGGACTTACCCGGCACAGGAGCGGGGCAAGTAGCACGGGCTATGGTGAGCCCGTAGTGGACTTACCTATCACAGGAGCGGGGCAAGTAGCACGGGCTATGGTGAGCCCGTAGTGGACTTACCTATCACAGGAGCGGGGCTGAATCGTTACTCTGTTATACTAGAGAACTTAAATATTCTTAGATAACTACTGGCAGACCAATTCACCAACCACCTGACCTAACTGGCTGACCGCTTGTCTGCTCATCAATATACAGACCGAGAGAGAAAGAGAGAGAGAGAGAGAGAGAGAGAGAGAGAGAGAGAGAGAGAGAGAGAGACAGAGAGAGAGAGAGAGAGAGAGAGAGAGAGAGAGAGAGAGAGACAGAGAGAGAGAGAGAGAGAGAGAGAGAGAGAGAGAGAGAGAGAGAGAGAGAGAGAGAGAGACAGAGAGAGAGAGAGAGAGAGAGAGAGAGAGAGACACAGAGAGAGAGACAGAGAGAGAGACAGAGAGAGAGACAGAGAGAGAGACAGAGAGAGAGACAGAGAGAGAGAGAGACAGAGAGAGAGAGAGAGAGAGAGAGAGAGACAGAGAGACAGAGAGAGAGAGAGAGAGAGACAGAGAGACAGAGAGAGAGAGGCTGATAGGGCCAGGCCATCGATCCTTCCACTGCTTAAAGTAATGAAAAACCAACAGCCGATCTCATTGGTTTGATGTGATGGAGGAAATAGCTGATGTGTTGAAAGAGAGGGAGAGAGGGAGAGAAGGAGGGAGGGAGGGAGAGAAGGAGGGAGGGAGAGGTAGAGGGAAGTGGAGGGGAAGGAAGGAGAGGGTTTGACATACAAAGTCAAGCTGAGATATATTTAATGTTTTATTTGCGTTTGTTTGATATTATCAACGATTCAAACTTGAGGCAATATAATTTCAAATGTATATATTTGTTGTTTCAGGTGGGTGTCCGTGGCGTCCTTGGAGTTCATGGTGTCCGTAGAAGGTGGTAAACGTCCGTTGCTCCTGCTGGTAGTAGCACGGGCTATGGTGAGCCCGTAGTGCACTTACAGGAGCGGGGCAAGTAGCACGGGCTATGGTGAGCCCGTAGTGCACTTACAGGAGCGGGGCAAGTAGCACGGGCTATGGCGAGCACGTAGTGGACTTACAGGAGCGGGGCAAGTAGCACGGGCTATGGCGAGCCCGTAGTGGACTTACAGGAGCGGGGCAAGTAGCACGGGCTATGGTGAGCCCGTAGTGGACTTACAGGAGCGGGACAAGTAGCACGGGCTATGGCGAGCCCGTAGTGGACTTACAGGAGCGGGGCAAGTAGCACGGGCTATGGCGAGCCCGTAGTGGACTACGGACCGTGGGTAAGAAAAGTGAGTTTGTCAGAAAAGCAAGATATAAAAAACTAAATTTTCTGTTTATAATCGGAGTTCATTTGTAATGGTACTGATGTTGTCTAATCCAACTATTAGAGCTGTCATCTGGCATTAGCAAATCTGTAGCCTCATTGATCTTGTGATTAATATATGTCTTTCATGCCGAGACTTCACCATTAAGTTATAATCATGTTAGTGAACGAAGCTGAGATCAACTGATCGTAGCTCAGTCGATTAAGGCAGTGTCTGGGATGCTCCCGGACGCAGGTTCGAATCCTCGTCACGGCCCTTGTGGATTTGTTCAGAGATCAACAGCGTGTCTGAGCATTCATAGGGCCAATTGACTGGATTTTCATAGGACGATGCCCTTTAGAATGACACAGCCAGCATGAGGCCCACTCTGCTAATGGCTGAGCGTCTTGTGTTGTGACTGCCAACATCTGGTTGCCCACGAAGTTGGGCCAAGTGGAAAATGTTGCAAACAGATCATGACTATAGATAAATCTTCTATAAATAGATATATTATATATATATATATATATATATATATATATATATATATATATATATATATATATATATATATATGTCAGGTTATCGAGGAGAGTTGTGTATACTCAAGATGGGGGAGATCTTGTGTTTTATACAATAAACAAATCCACAAGGGCCGTGACGAGGATTCGAACCTGCGTCCGGGAGCATCCCAGACGCTGCCTTAATCGACTGAGCTACGACAGGGTAAAAAGGGTTGAAACCGAAGTTCTACTGTTTTATACAATATTTTGCCACAGAAAGGGCTAAAAAGGGTAGTTTTAGATGGGTAATGAAGGGCTCCAGGGGGATGGATGGCCCTTACCATAAGGGATAAGGATAAGGATAAGGGTAAGGATAAGAATAAGGGATAAGGATAAGGGTAAGGATAAGGATAAGGGTAAGGGTAAGGATAAGGGTAAGGGTAAGGATAAGGGTAAGGGTAAGGATAAGGATAAGGGTAAGGGTAAGGGTAAGGATAAGGGTAAAGGTAAGGGTAAGGATAAGGATAAGGAAGGTAAGGAAGGTAAGGAAGGTCCTGGAGGCTTGGGAACCAATAAAATCAGGGGTCAATATTTCCTTATGTTCAAAGACTGTTCACATTACCTCTGCCACTGGAGTACTGTTGTTCTTAAGGTCTCTTAAGAAACACATTGCTAGAATAGGAAGTTTTATTCATAACATTCTATTCACCTTGGTTATAGGAGACTCGAACTCCGGACCTCAAGTGTGTGAGGCCGAAGCTTCTTCGACTGGACTGTGAACTTTATTTTCGTAATAACATCTTAAGGAATAATGACGGGAAAAGCGCCAAGCAAGTACGACTTTATAGCACTTGGAAGGGAGGTTATCTTGAGGTAATCTTGAGATGATTTCGGGGCTTTAGTGTCCCCGCGGCCCGGTCCTCGACCAGGCCTCCACCCCCAGGAAGCAGCCCGTGACAGCTGACTAACACCCAGGTAATTATTTTACTGCTAGGTAACAGGGGCATTGGGTGAAAGAAACTCTGCCCATTGTTTCTCGCCGGCGCCTGGGATCGAACCCGGGACCACAGGATCACTAGTCCAGTGTGTTGTCCGCTCGGCCGACCGGCTCCCTGATATGAGATATGAAAACCAGGATATGAGAACCAGGAGCTGAAATATGAGGGCAAATTAAGCGTGAAATAGAATAATGTCTCTGAAAATTGTTCCTTAAAATGGGGTGAAATAAGGTTCATTTTTTAACCCAATTTTGTTTCATTGTTAACAGTAGTTAAGAGGTAATTCAGGAGCTGTCTCATTATCGGCCGAGCGGACAGCACGCTGGACACGTGATCCTGTGGTCCCGGGTTCGATCCCAGGCGCCGGCGAGAAACAATGGGCAGAGTTTCTTTCACCCTATGCCCCTGTTACCTAGCAGTAAAATAGGTACCTGGGTGTTAGTCAGCTGTCACGGGCTGCTTCCTGGGGGTGGAGGCCTGGTCGAGGACCGGGCCGCGGGGACACTAAAGCCCCGAAATCATCTCAAGATAACCTCAAGATAGACGATAATAAGGCCAATGTTTTCTGTTATCTTTAGGGTCTAATTATACTTGCAGCGACCCTAGAAGCTATGGAAACATTTGATAGATATCAATATATATCTAAATGTCTATCAAATATATATCTAACATTTTGATAGATATATATCAATAAATCTTCTTAAAGATTTTGAAGTTATCATGTCAGAAGATCTTACTTTTAAAGAACACAATAAAGTAGCCGTCACAACTTCAATAAAAAAGTCAGGCTGGATAACAAGAACCTTTCAAGCAAGAGAGGCCAGACCAATCATGATACTTTTTGAAGGATAAGAAGGATATAGGATATAACGTTCAATCCTCTACGGGATCACCATAGCCCGTGCTACATGGACACTTCGTTCTGAGTAGCTAAATCTGAAACTACAATAACCTTCAATCCTGTCAGATATGCTGTAGTTGCTTTTAAACCACAGGATTCGAACTATCAAAATCCCTTTTTTCAAATGACCAGGCACAAATTTTTTTGTAAAGTATTCAGAAAAACACATGAGGTCTATTATATCCTCAAAAAGGCCTACTTGTCAATTTTTCTTATATAATTAGTGAACCACAACACACGAATCACAACAAATGTCTTCATTAGTGAATTTGGTCATCTTGATAACCTGGGCAAAACAAAGCCTGAGCCTTAAAGTCTGCTCTCCTGGTTCTCAGACTTTTCAACAATGGATCATGATAGACAACAAATAAAAGGCTTAAAACAGCACCTTTGTTTGACCCTGTTTTTGGGTGAGAAATGTTAAGAGAATATTATTTCGCCGGTAATTTGCATATTTGATAAAAATGATAGAGGTATCTAGTGTTTACAGGACATATTCTCTAAAATAGTTGTGTTCAACTTATTGAATGATTAGGGAACATGAAGAGATAACTAGGTGAGTACACACACACACACACACACACACACACACACACACACACACACACACACACACACACACACACATACAAAGTGTGTGTGTGTGTGTGTGTGTGTGTTCCCAAGTTTACCCATTTAGGTATCCAGTATCCAAATGGGCCACAGAGACATTAGAAAGAATATTTTTAGTGTCAGAGTAGTTGACAAATGGAATGCCCTAGAAAGTAATATGGTGGAGGCTGACTCCATACACAGTTCTAAGTGTAGATATGATAAGAGCCCAGTAGGCTCAGGAACCTGTACACCAGTTGATTGACGGTTGAGAGGCGGGACCAAAGAGCCAAAGCTCAACCCCCGCAAGCACAACTAGGTGAGTACACACACAACAGATTGTAGAATCTATCTCCATTCATAACTCTAAAATCAGGTATGATAGAGAAATAGGCCATGAGCAATTGCATAGACCTCAAGAAAAGCAGGGTCCAAGAGCTAAAACTCGATCCTGCAGTCCCAAATAGGTGAGTACAAACATTAATCACATTCAAGATGCAAGGACTCTGAGAAATCCTCTTTCAAATTAGTCTTGAGATAATTTGATTAAGGTCCAGCACTTGGAGGCCCAACTGGAGGCCTTAAGTAATTCGTATATATAAAAAAAGTCTTAAGTTATAGAAAAGTCAGCCTCGTTAAGAACTGACAAAAGCAAGAAACTGCTTATATTTACCCAAGGTCACACAGGCGTCTCACACACACACACACACACACACACACACACACACACCTGTGGAGGCTGACTCCATACACAGTTCTAAGTGTAGATATGATAGAGCCCAATAGGCTCAGGAACCTGTACACCAGTTGACTGACGGTTGATAGGCGGGACCAAAGAGCCAGAGCTCAACCCCCGCAAACACAACTAGATGAGTAAACAATTGTTTACATACTGACGTAAACACAGAACTGAGCTTGCTCATAATTGCAAAAGTTATAGATTTGACAAGGTTAGAGAGAGCTTTGCTAGACATTATACCATTCTTGCTGTATTAGTTCTATATGTAAATGTCTCCTCACGGTATGTAAATGTCTCCTCACGGTATGTAAATGTCTCCTCACGGTATGTAAATGTCTCCTCACGGTATGTAAATGTCTCCTCACGATATGCTCCTATATAACTATAAATGTCTTATCAGTGTGTTTGAGGCTGGAGGCCAGATGCTTGGGGCTAGTTTCACACAGTTTGTCCTAGTAATTTGTGTCGTGTACGTTCCCAATATAGCTGGGGTAGGATTGACATAAATGATAAAATGCCACACGTCACTGTACCAAAGTGACCCCCACGAAAACTCTCGCTGTAGTATAAAATCCACAGAGAAATGAGAAAGAGAGATGAACGTTTTGGCTGACTAGAGCTGTTGTCAACGCCAGACTGACTGACAGAAACAGAGGGAGGGTGGAGCCCAACAACTGAGACTTGACCACCATCCCCAGGAAAAGATTTACCCAGAAACAGGTATAGATTAACTTAGAAAAATCAAAAGAAACAAGCGGTCAGAGAATAACTATGAAATATTAAAAAGCCTCATTGAACAAACACATATTTGATTATAATATTGTATTGTGACATTGTAACTCTCCCTATCAAAGTTTTTCTTAAACTGTTGTGCAATATTGTAACTTAAAAATGGGTCAAGTTTGTACATACCAGTACTAACATTGAGAAGGTTTGGACACTCATTAAGGCAGACTCAATCAAATTCCGTTCCACGAAACCGCTGCAATTAGTAATAACTTTCACCCCTTCCCAATTAATAGTGTGTATCTACACTATTGTAGCGTGTATTGTAGTGTATTAATAGTGTGTATCATTGTGTCTACACACAATTGTAGTGTGTATCTACACTATTGTAGTGTGTATTGTAGTGTATTAATAGTGTGTATCTACACTATTGTAGTGTATTAATAGTGTGTATCTTTGTATCTAAAGACAAACTCGTGTGTAGATTCAAAGCACTAGACGTTTGACCAGTTCTAATACTATAAGCATGTTGTGACAACCGCAATTGTAAGGATTTTCCTGTTTGTCCAAGGTGCACAGAATCACAATCATTGCAGGGAATCGAATACACACAACCTGTTGTACCAGGGGAGTTTTTTTTTTTATTAAATTGGACTTAATTGTCCTAATATTGAACATAAGTTGATATTAAGATTCTTAAAAACCGGGGTAAGTTTTTCAAGTCCCACTGCATAAGGTACCACCAATGAGTTTCTGATTTCTGGTTTAGCTTTGGGGACATGATTATAAAACGTAGGTTTAGCTTGCCCGAACGAGCAATCCAAACACATGTTGGGGTATTGAAAACTCTTCCCAATTTCATATATTTTTTGCAATCACTTCATCAAAAAACTCGGGGCTGCATGCCCTCAAGGCTCGAAGAATCTGAAGATATTATGAACAAATCCACAAGGGCCGTGACGAGGATTCGAACCTACGTCCGAGAGCATCCCAGACGCTGCCTTAATCGCCTGAGCTACGACATGGTCAAAAGAATTCTCGTCACGGCCCTTGTGGATTAGTACACCTGAACTAATAATCAAACTTGGCGGATTATGAGTTTGTTAATTTTTAATGTTAGTACTGTAACAATCCAATTAAGCCAAGATACAAGAGCACTAGTCAGAGGGATAGAAGCCCTAAACTAGAACATAATACAGAATATATATATATATATATATATATATATATATATATATATATATATATATATATATATATATATATATATATATATGTCGTACCTAGTAGCCAGAACGCACTTCTCAGCCTACTATGCAAGGCCCGATTTGCCTAATAGGCCAAGTTTTCCTTAATTAATATATTTTCACTAATTTTTTTCTTATGAAATGATAAAGCTACCCATTTTATTATGTATGAGGTAAAAAAATTTTATTGGAGTTAAAATTAACGTAGATATATGACCAAACCTAACCAACCCTACCTAACCTAACCTAACCTATCTTTATAGGTTAGGTTAGGTTAGGTAGCCGAAAAAGTTAGGTTAGGTTAGGTTAGGTAGGTTAGGTCGTCGAAAAAACATTAATTCATGAAAACTTGGCTTATTAGGCAAATCGGGCCTTGCATAGTAGGCTGAGAAGTGCGTTCTGGCTATTAGGTACGACATATATATATATATATATATATATATATATATATATATATATATATATATATATATATATATATATATATATATATAAAGGCACTACGGGCTCACCATAGCCCGTGCTACTTGGGACTTTGTTCCAGGTAGCAAATCTTTAACAACAATAACAACAGTCATATATAATGAAATATGTATAAATGAAAACCTGCTGCCAGTATACACCAATATATATATATAATATATAATATACATATATCATATATACATAGTGCAGGATAACTGGTTGTTATCTGAGAGCGCATATTTGGTTAATTGGATAGTCGTTATCTGTCAAGGAAATTTCCGCTTGACTTCAGCAAACTGAAAGGTTATTGAAGCTCCCAATTGGAGCCGGATCCAGCGGCTTCGCTACACTGCATATTACCAAGGAACGAGGCACCATTGGAGCTGGGAACAGTCCTATCCACGGCGGGGGGGGGGGGGGGGAATTGACCCCCAGTGGAAATTGAGAATATTTTATCTTGTTCCTACCCACTTTATTATTTTTTTTTTTTTACTGTATTTCTGTTTCTCCATTATTCGTACTTAGGTATTATTTTTTTTAAGGGGGAGATGGAGGATTTGTGGAGAAGAATGCTATTTGTTTTAGTGTGAAGATATTTTCAAATATTGGATTTTAATTTTTTTCAAATATTATGGATTTTCGGAATTATTGATAATGGATTTTTTTTATTGCTGTTTTGCTTCACAGGGTAATGGATCCATTATTATATGTATAGACGTATGGATATAATAATTCGTGGATATAATAAATCTGTATCCATGAATATAGCCTATTCATATACATGCTTGAAAGAATGCGTATATATATATATATATATATATATATATATATATATATATATATATATATATATATATATATATATATGCGAACAAGCCTGAATGGTCCCCAGGACATTCATATATAACTAAGAATGGACCCCATATATAACTGAGTTTTCAGTTATATATATATATATATATATATATATATATATATATATATATATATATATATATATATATATATATATATATATATATATCCGCACACACAGGAAACAAGGCAGAATAACTAGTGAGGTGCTCCAGTGAATAAGGGAGTACCTAAGCAACAGAAAACAGAGTTCCTGTGAGAGGGAGACCTCAGAATGGCGAGATGTACCTAGCAGCATCCCGCAGAGATCTGTACTTGCATCTTAGTTGTTGAAGATGAACGTTAACGATCTTCCAGATGCTATAGACTCAATTATGATAAGGATTAAGACAGGTGAACAGTAAGAGACTAAAAGATGACCGGGACAAACTGAAGGATTGGCCCAACAAATGGGGCTAGTAGAGTTTAACTGAAGGAAGTGTAAAGCAATGAAAATAGGTATAGGGGGGGATGTATTAAGGGAGTGATTTCACCAGGTAGATTACAAGAGACGTCACAAAAGTGATATCTACCTAGGTCACTAGGTAGATGTCTCTCTTGGCAAGGTAGATTAGGTAGAACTGTATGTTCAGACCGGCCTAATCTACATTTCAAAACAAACCTCGTAATTCCTCTTAAATCAGATTAAATAAAATCTATTACTCTTAATAGAATTTTCTCTCAAATCTTTTCTAGGTTGAATCTGATTCCTCGTTATAACTGTTCACTAACGCCCCATTCCAACGTTTAAAAAGATGTTCCGGAGCCGGTGGCTGAGCGGACAGCACACTGGACGAGTGATCCTGTGGTCCCGGGTTCGATCCCGGGCGCCGGCGAGAAACAATGGACAGAGTTTCTTTCACCCCTGATGCCCCCCTGTTACCTAGCAGTAAATAGGTACCTGGGAGTTAGTCAGCTGTCACGGGCTGCTTCCTGGGGGATGGAGACCTGGTCGAGGACCGGGCCGTGGGGACACTAAGCCCCGAAATCATCTCAAGATAGATCCAGTCTATTTAAAGAAAATTCAAATCTCCCATAACACGAATATTACCAGAAATATAGTCTACAGTAATGTAAATATTTAATTCATATATACCCAAACACTTGGGCTGGACGGTAGAGCGACGGTCTCGCTTCATGCAGGTCGGCGTTCAATCCCCCCCGACCGTCCACAAGTGGCTGGGCACCATTCCTTTCCCTCCGTCCCATCCCAAATCCTTATATCCTGACCCCTTCCCAGTGCTATATAGTCGTAATGGCTTGGCGCTTTCCCCCCTAATAGCTCCCTTCCCATATATATCGCCTCCCCCCCCCTCTCTCTTTTCTGTTGAAGTTCAACGGTAAGAGGGGGGGGGTAAAGTCAACAGTAATTGATAGTTAAAGCCAATTAACAGGATTCAAAATCTAAAAAAATAAAAAAAAAAAAAAATATGGGAATAAGCAAAAGTGGGAATAAACAGTAAACAGTAGGAGGAATAAAGTCAACAATCAACGGTAAACAACAGTAGGAGATGGATTGTGATTGTAAAATAATTAAAGGAATTCAATAATAATAATGGAATAATACTTTAAAAATACAAACAAATTATAACTCTATAAAAATATTACTAATTTTTAATTATAATAATATTATTAATAATAACTAGGGCGGGCATATATGAGACGGCTGGTATTGACATACTGGTAATGAATGATCCGTCGCTAATTACCCGTCAGCCTAATTGCCTCGTTAGGTCGTTCACTACACTCGAAATTTACCTATTGACAAATTATTAAATGAAATTTAATAATTTGTCAATAATTCAATAATGAATTTAATTCATTTTTTTTATTTAATTTTGAGAGGTTCATATTTTTTTTTTATCGTTTGCGCTGTCTATGTACTCACCTAATTGTACTCACCTAATTGTGCTTGCGGGGGTTGAGCTTTGGCTCTTTGGTCCCGCCTCTCAACTGTCAATCAGTATGTGGATGGTTCTGTCTGTATTGACCTGTCTAATACCTGTAATTTACCTGTTTAATGGTCGTTAATCATTGGAAGGGATGGGAACTATCAGGGGGGAAAGCGCCAAGCCATTTCGACTATATAGCACTGGGTCAGGATAAGGATTTTGGGGTGGGACGGAGGGAAGGGAATGGACAAGGAACAGACATTTCCTTTAAAAAATCACATCATTTAGTCAAGGGTCATAGTGTCCTGATCTTTGACTATATAATCGAACTTAATGACCATAAAACAATGGGTCAAAAAAAAAGAGAGAGAGTAGACCATAGAAAATGGGATTAAGTGAGAATAAGAGAGCACGTGGTAAACAGGCAAGAATTTAGGGGTAACTCAGTTAAAGAAAATAGATCAAGTCAAATTGATATGCAATAAAGCAGAAGATGCATATCAACAATGATATAAAGAAAGCAAGAGGAATATAACAGCCCGATCATTGTCTAATAAACGAAAAGCAAATTCAAGAGCTTTAGATAAAAAAAATTTACAAACTACATTGTAAAGCAAAGAAAGAACTTTAAGTTCTCCATTTATGTCTATAAGTGAACATTTGTCTAACTTGCACGAGGCTAATCTCCAGACGCTCGCGGCTAGTCTTGTGCAACTTTGCGTGATGAATAGTGATTGGGGAGTGTCGTAAGGCAGAATAGGTCACACCCCCCCCCCCCCAATCCTCTTACAATAGGAGCCAATCCTACTTAACTAACTACTACTATGAAGCCTAAAATGTAGGCTGGATTGTTGATAGCATATTAATACTAAATATTCCATATGTTATCGGCATGGAATAGGGGGGAGAAAGGGGGGGATAAAGGGAGGAACAGTAGGAGAGTAGGGAGAAAGAGACCCGGGCACCACCGGGTACTCCATCTGTTAATCTTGATGCAAATTTCCATAGTAATTGGTAAATGATCTCTATTGGGACCATTTAACATACTTAAAGCTGTATTCTCCAAAATGTACAAAAGTACATTTTGAATATATCAACAGGACCTCGTCTGTTGGCCTCGTAGCCTCGTAGCCTGGTGGATAGCGTGCAGGACTCGTAATTCTGTGGCGCGGGTTCGATTCCCGCACGAGGCAGAAACAAATGGGCAAAGTTTCTTTCACCCTGAATGACCCTGTTACCTAGCAGTAAATAGGTACCTGGGAGTTAGTCAGCTGTCACGGGTTGCTTCCTGGGGGTGGAGGCCTGGTCGAGGACCGGGCCGCGGGGACACTAAAAAGCCCCGAAATCATCTCAAGATAACCTCAAGATAGGACAGGTTGCAGATCTGCACATAGAAATAACACCCCACGAGACCAAGAGACATGGCAGGAAGTGCAAAATTGCCCCCTGTTGAATGCTTGAGGTGTAGTAGATATGCTGCAAGAGAATTCTATCAGCATCAAAAGGCCAAAACGTTTCGACGTTTTGGGAAAGGTGTCCGTAACCGATGAGTACGGTGTGAAAGATGTGTAGTTGACCAGACCACACATTAGAAGGTGAAGGGACGACGACGTTTCGGTCCGTCCTGGACCATTCTCAAATCGATTGTCGACTTGAGAATGGTCCAGGACGGACCGAAACGTCGTCGTCCCTTCACCTTCTAGTGTGTGGTCTGGTCAACATACTTTAGCCACGTTATTGTGACTCCTCGCCTGCACAAAGATGTATAGTGATGACAGTGTGATGGGAAAATGGATACAATGAAGCACACACATGAAAAGTGTGTGTGTGTGTGTGGGGAGGCTGGGAAAGGTGTGTAGGGGAGAGATAGTGATGCTGTGTGTTGAGGGAGATGGGATGGCTGTGTGTTAGAGGGGGAGGAGACAGGATAAGGATCCAGGATAGAACGAATGAAAGGAATGGTGAGGAGGATGGAACTTCGACCTGCAAGAAGCAAGATCGTCGCTCTACCGTCCAGTCCAAGTGCATATATAGGAGAGTTCACACGTCACAATAACCATAGCCATAAACACCCCTCAACGAGGACTCTC
The DNA here is from genome assembly GCF_040958095.1 of Procambarus clarkii. Classification (NCBI taxonomy): domain Eukaryota; kingdom Metazoa; phylum Arthropoda; class Malacostraca; order Decapoda; family Cambaridae; genus Procambarus; species Procambarus clarkii. The sequence goes on from NC_091228.1 coordinate 4,862,616, forward strand.
AGGGACTTTACAAAGGACTCTCCTGGCTATGAAAGTCTCTCTCAAGGGCAAGACAACATTGACACCAATAAATAACATAGACTACCATCAATTTTGAACGGACTCACAGAAAACGGAGATGTTATGGACATGAACGTTGTAGTAATCTCTCTCTCTCTCTCTCTCTCTCTCTCTCTCTCTCTCTCTCTCTCTCTCTCTCTCTCTCTCTCTCTCTCTCTCTCTCTCTCTCTCTCTCTCTCTCTGTCTCTCTCTCTCTCTCTCTCTCTCTGTCTCTGTCTCTGTCTCTCTCTCTCTCTCTCTGTCTCTCTCTCTGTCTCTCTCTCTCTCTCTCTCCCTCCCTCCCTCCTGCTACAGGGAAGGAGAGAGGAACAAGAGAGAAGGAAATAGGAAGGATCAAACCCTCCTTCCTGCTACTTAAAGGAAAACTTATTTCTTTATAATTCAGAAAACTACAGAATGTCTATTGGTACATTGTAGGCAGATCTTATTTATATCTACAATAATATCTACATCTACTATCTCACTCTGTAGTTTGATCCATAGATCAATCACCTTATTTCTAAAACATAAGAATGAAAGTACTTTACAAACTTAGTAAAGTTTTACAACAAAAGTTCATTAAAAGGATTAAAAAGAGTTGGTTGGATTCCATCTTTCCTCTCGCAAGATTTTTCACTCACTTTACTAATTAGATTCATACTCAAGAGAGATTAATTTACCGATAAATTAATCGGTAAGGATTAATAAATTAATTAAGGAGATTTATACCGATACAAATTAACGAGAAAAATCGTAACTTAGATTTTATTCTGATTTTTATTTTTTGTTATTGTATAAAAATTTTTTTTTTTTTTTTTGTAAATTGAGCTTCTATAAAAGGCTGTATTTTTTACAATACATTAGTCTGATGTATTATAAAATAAACTAAAAATACACCTAAGGTGTTAATTATTGCAGATAAATTCAAAGTTAGAACACTCCAAAGGTATTTTCCTGCACCATAAAAGAGTAAAGACTTGGATCAGACGTAAATAAAAGTCTAATATCAGAGGGCAGACAATATCAGACGGTCTCGCTTCATGCAGGTCGGCGTTCAATCCCCGACCGTCCATAAGAGGTTGAGCACCATTCCCTAATAGTTCCGTCCATCTCCACACTACAGTGTGACTATCAGCCTTCAGTACCTTGCACACACAGGAGTCTTCTGTATGCTGCGGTCTACGTACGTGAGACTTGCTCTCCAATATGCAGCCCATATGACCAAACAAGGCCATATACCTCTAACTTGTGTTTACTCCTAATACCACGTCACACCCTAACAGGAAGCCTGTTAGGGTGGCATCAAGCGAAATGAAACATTGCCCAAACGCTTCTGTTCTGGGGATGAACTCGTTTAGCAAGATGGCGTGAATGGATTGGTCGGCGTGGTGATGACGTTTGAAGCTTGACGAACGCTGATTGGCTGTCTGGTCCTCACATCATCCTTAAGGCCACCAATTGGCTCGTTTAAACGTCATGTAGCCTAACAAAGTGATTGGTAATTGGCGTTCCAGCAGCTGATTGGTGGTGATGAGAAGTGACGGTTGACGGGGGGGTCGTCTCATTGGTTGACGGGGTCGTTAGGTAGTTAATTATCTAGTTGTCGTAAGTAAGGTCTGAAATGGCTTGTTTATAAAATGTAATTTAAACAGATGATTACATGTTGAGTTAGGAACCTATTTTCAAAATTTATCTTTCTCTTCAATCTCACTCACACAGACTGCACACACACACACACACACACACACACACACACACACACACACACACACACACACACACACACACACACACACACACACACACACACACACTCAGACACTCACACACACACACAGACACACACACACAGACTGCACTCACACAGACTGCACTCACACACACACACAGACTACACTCACACACACAGAATACACACACACACAGAATACACACACACACACACACACACACACACACACACACACACACACACACACACACACACACACACACACACACACACACACACACTACACTCTCACCCCCACCACTCTCCCTCTCTCCCACAACACTATCAATGAACAGAAGTATCTTTTAAACACCGTACAAGAACTGAACAGCTGAACGATACGCCGTGGGAGGGAGAGAGAGAGAGAGACAGAAGAGAGAGGAGGGAAAGAGTGGGGAGTAAGAGCAAGTGGGGGGGGGGGAGAGAGAGAGGGGGTGTGGGCAAAAAGGGGTCCCCATAGGTGGGAAAGGGATAGGATATATGGGGGAGCCATGGGATCCCATTGCTGTGGGAAAGGTGGATGATAGGACGATGGAATCCGCCATTGACGTGGTTGAAAGGTAGGATAGAAGAGGTGGATAGGTCTTGTCGTGGTGGGGGCTCCGTGGCATATTGATCCTGTCGCCTCACATGTGATCCCCTCTCCCGTACTACCCCCTCACACGCACCCTATCCCCCCTAACCCCCCCCCACGTATCGAAGTGAGGGGCTAAGAGGGTGAGGAAGGGCAAGAAATGGGCATGAAAAGGGCAGGGATGATGAGGGGACTCCCTCGGCCCTGATGAATGAGCATGAGTAACATGTTGACGATGTGATTAATCTGATGAATAGCATGGTGATTAGGTGATACGCTTGTTATGTCAGTGAGATGAATTAATCCCCTTCCCTCTCTATGATGCCTGGACTTAGCATAGTACTTGTCATTAGTCAGACTGAAGCTATACTGAGATGAGACATATTAACAGCATGAGAGATACTCCCACGTCAGATCTTCCCTATCTGCCTATCAGTGTCGCTATGTCCCAATGTCCCTATGAGGAGCCTATCAGTGTCCCAATGTCCCTATGAGGGGCCTATCAGTGTCCCAATGTTCCTATGAGGAGTCGATCAGTGTCCCTATGTCCCTATGAGGAGCCTATCAGTGTCCCTATGTCCCTATGAGGAGCCTATCAGTGTCCCTATGTCCCTATGAGGAGCCTATCAGTGTCCCTATGTCCCTATGAGGAGCCTATCAGTGACTAGGTGAAGTGAGATCTGAAGCATTTTACCCTCATTCACAAACCTCCTTGTATCCATCTTATCTTGAGGTTATCTTGAGATGATTTCGGGGCTTTAGTGTCCCCGCGGCCCGGTCCTCGACCAGGCCTCCACCCCCAGGAAGCAGCCCGTGACAGCTGACTAACACCCAGGTACCTATTTTACTGCTAGGTAACAGGGGCATTCAGGGTGAAAGAAACTTTAGCCCATTTGTTTCTGCCTCGTGCGGGAATCGAACCCGCGCCACAGAATTACGAGTCCTGCGCGCTATCCACCAGGCTACGAGGCCCCTCTACCTCCATTGGCCCTCCATTGCCTAATAATTAAACCATCTTGGTCGTATCTGGCTTTTAAAGTTGTGGATGGAGGTGGCTTCCATAACTTCTCCTTGCTGTCATTCCATCCATTGTCCATACCCCTATATAGGATAAGAATATTGCCTTATATTCCTTCAACTCACTTACATTTTTTAGCTTTCATTTATGCCATTTTGTCGTACTTTATCTTGCTCTCAAGAGGCCGTCCTTGTCTACCTCTTTTATTCCTCTCAGCATCTTGTATATCGTGATCATATCCCCTCATAGTTCAGCGCCCTGTAACTAAACTAATTGACGCACAGGTAGTTGAAAAGGAACGTAGGGTTAATGACTAATTAGAAAGGTACACGAAAATGTCGTTATTGAGATTACAGGTACAGCAGGGTACGTTTCAGCATAGGTACAGAGGGGCATGACGGGTACAGGACGGGTACAAGACGGGTACAAGACGGGTACGCAAACATGATATCTTTCAGGAGGATATATGCTCCTGTTACTATTGGTTGCTATATGGGAACATTGGTCGCTATATAAAAGCATTGGTAGATATGAAATATCTACCAATGCTGTACAAATGTACTATACAAAAGCATTGTTAGCCACATAAGAGCATTGATTGTTGCATGAAAGCATTCTATGCGTCGAGAAAGCATTCTTTGCGTCGAGAAAGCATTCTTTGCGTCAAGAAAGCATTCTTTGCGTCAAGAAAGCATTCTTTGCGTCAAGAAAGCATTCTATGCGTCGAGAAAGCATTCTTTGCGTCATGAAAGCATTCTCTGCGTCAAGAAAGTATTCTTTGCGTCGAGAAAGCATTCTTTGCGTCGAGAAAGCATTCTTTGCGTCAAGAAAGCATTCTTTGCGTCAAGAAAGCATTCTTTGCGTCAAGAAAGCATAGTTTTGCCATACGAAAGCATTCGTAGGCATACGAACCCACTAACCGGTGCATGAATGCACTGACGCATGTATGAAAGCATTGGTAGATGTATGAAAACATTTCCAGATACATGATTGCATTCATAAATACATGAATTCAAATATTCAATGTATACCCCATGCATAATTGCAAAATCAATGATGCAAATATGTAGAGGCGGAACCTTGTAGCAGAAAGCTTGAAATGTATGGTTTAAGTAATATATAATAGTGTGTCATCCACCTATTGTGACGAATGACAAATTAACGAGTAATTAGCCTCGTTAAATTGTGTTTATGTGGCAATTAGCGACTGAAGTTGGGTTAATTGATAATGCAATGGTTTAGAGTTGGATGCTATATCTGGGGATTTTTTTTTTTTTTTGAGGGGGAGAGAGAGGTCTGTTTGAAGAACTTTTAATTAAATGTGTTTTGAGTATATATTTTGAATATATTGTAATATAACTCTTGGTAGAATACGTGTGAATAAAAATGATTACAATAATAAGATTACATTTAATAAAATGATTACAATAATAAGATTACATTTAATAAAATGATTACAATAATAAGGGAGCCGAGTGGACAGCACGCTGGACTTGTGATCCTATGGTCCTGGGATCGATCCCAGGCGCCGGCGAGAAACAATGGGCAGAGTTTCTTTCACCCTTTACTGTTACCTAGCAGTAAAATAGGTACCTGGGTGTTAGTCAGCTGTCACGGGCTGCTTCCTGGGGGTGGAGGCCTGGTCGAGGACCGGGCCGCGGGGACACTAAAAAGCCCCGAAATCATCTCAAGATAACCTCAAGAATCGCAAGATAAGAAAATGAGGCAATGCAGCTTGTTACGTCCCTCATTAATCACCCATTAATCAGTGATCAATATTAGCTCGTTACTCAAAGTGCTCTTATCCTATTGAGGGCCACTTACAGCACATAATGCTCCATGATCAAAAAATATAGTCATCGTGATTATATACTATAAGGAATAATGAGATTAATACGGGATCAATACATGTCAATATACATTGAAATATGAATATTTGCACACACCAACAGTTTGATGGATGTTGGTGGGCAGTTATCTATGGCGCGACTCTTAACTACTCTCTTTACTGGAGAATTGGCTGGTTGGCATCAGTCTTGTGTGGTTGAGACTGACGAACCTGGGGCC
>NC_091228.1:4873084-4888084 GCF_040958095.1 Procambarus clarkii
AATCCCAAGTGAGAAGTCTCCCATGATTTGTGTTTATTGTGCACCCCATACTCATCCTGTGAGCCGTAGCGCAAAAAGGGATTACAGAGGACACGAAAGGTCTCTTATCAGACCTCAATGGAGATGATTACATAAACCATTTCATCTATCCTTCACACCTTATAGTTACAGCGTCAGTTAGAGAGAATGTTCTGTTTCAAGTCCCATTATCGTTCACCCGAGGTATTTGAACTAAGGGGTGAATGGGTAAGGGGTCAAAGGGGCTGTGTTTACATGCCCTGGAGAACCAGAGGTCAAGGGGCTGTGTTTACATGCCCTGGAGAACCAGAGGTCAAGGGGCTGTGTTTACATGCCCTGGAGAACCAGAGGTCAAGGGGCTGTGTTTACATGCCCTGGAGAACCAGAGGTCAAGGGGCTGTGTTTACATGCCCTGGAGAACCAGAGGTCAAGGGGCTGTGTTTACATGCCCTGGAGAACCAGAGGTCAAGGGGCTGTGTTTACATGCCCTGGAGAACCAGAGGTCAAGGGGCTGTGTTTATATGCCCTGGAGAACCAGAGGTCAAGGGGCTGTGTTTACATGCCCTGGAGAACCAGAGGTCAAGGGAGCTGTGCTATAAACTATCAGATTAGATAAGAACTTAGATAAGAATATTATAAGATGGAGAAATTAAGATTGAGGAATGAGTTAGGGGGAGGAAATATTGGTGTGGAAACTAAGGTTAATAATGATTTATGGAACAATTATCGGGTAAAATAATATATGAATAGAAGTGGGATGGCTGGATTGTTTCGAGCGTAGGTTAAACACACACACACACACACACACACACACACACACACACACACACACACACACACACACACACACACACGCACACACACACACGCACACACACACACACACACACACATACACACACACACACACACACAGGCTACGAGGGGGCCTCGTAGCCTGGTGGATAGCGCGCAGGACTCGTAATTCTGTGGCGCGGGTTTGATTCCCGCACGAGGCAGAAACAAATGGGCAAAGTTTCTTTCACCCTGAATGCCCCTGTTACCTAGCAGTAAATAGGTACCTGGGAGTTAGTCAGCTGTCACGGGCTGCTTCCTGGGGTGTGTGTGTGTGGTGTGAAAAAAAAAAAAAAAAAAAAAAAGTAGTTAGTTAGTAAGTAGTTAGTAAACAGTTGATTGACAGTTGAGAGGCGGGCCGAAAGAGCAAAGCTCAACCCCCGTAAAAACACAACTAGTAAACACAACTAGTAAACACAACTAGTAAACACAACTAGTAAACACACACACACAGTGAGGGGCGAGAAGTCGAACTACCATTGAAAAACAAGAATCAATCTCTTAAAACTCCACGTACCTTATCTGCTTCTTTCCCATCCCTTTCCATCCTTTCCCCCTACCTCCCTTTTCCTTTCTCTCTCCCTTCACCCGCCCAACCACTTGGGCTGGACGGTAGAGCAACGGTCTCGCTTCATGCAGGTCGGCGTTCAATCCCCCGACCATCCAAGTGGTTAGATACCATTCCTTTCCCCCGTCCCATCCCATATCCTTATCCTGACCCCTTCCCAGTGCTATATAGTAATGACTTGGCTCTTTCCCCCCTGACAATTCCCCCTCCCTTCACCCGCATTTTTCTAAAGATCTATATTTTAAATAGCGAAAATGTGTTTGCGTGCCAATTTTTTTCCTTTTTTTGTTATAAAAGTGACTGTTGGAGTGAGGAGTGTGGCATCGTTAGAGGCCCCTGGTCGCTAGTTCACCCGCCTGGACCTCAAATTACCTTGACCCCTTGATGGGTAGTTGGGTAATTAATTCATGACAGGTATCCTGGCGCCTGTGGGAAGGGTGTTGATACGACAAGGGGACAGGTGGGTGTGGGAGGGGGGGGGGGGAGAGAGAGAGAGAGAGAGAGGGAAAGAGAGGGGGGGAGAGAGAAAGAGAGAGAGAGTTTAAGTGTGTGAATCATAACTGATCAATTATAATACTGAGTAAAAAAATTATAATAGGGGGAGTGGGTGTAATAGGATGGAGAGGGGTGTAATAGGATGGAGAGGGGTGTAATAGGATGGGTAAGGGGGGTGTAATAGGATGGGTAAAGGGGGTGTAATAAGGGGCGTATTAGTTCAACTCATCCTCCTAACACCACGTCACATTTTGACGTGTACTCAACCTCAGGCTAAAAATCATCGTACTGAAAAACGAAAGCGGTTGGCGAAAGTAACATACTGTCCCGTTTTCTGTTGTGGGTCCTCTGGTTGGAGGACAGTTTCTGAACGTTGGGGAAACCTTAGAAAAACGGGCTGGATGGTCAGTCATACATTGTAAGCAGGCGTCTGAACTGGGTACAATGAGTACAATGAGGATATCTTCAGAAACACGAGGTATAATGTATTTATCAGGAGAAAGCGCTAAGCTATATGACTTTTAAGTTCTTCACACACACCTCCTTGTCATTCTCTGTGTATCTGTTCTCCCCTTTTCTCAGTTTTATCACTTGTTCCTTCACTGCTGTTTTCCTCTTGATGTGGCTGTGGAACAGCTTTGGTTGGGTCTTAGTTCAACTTGTGATGTCATTTTCATGTGTGTGTGTGTGTGTGTGTGTGTGCGTGTGTGTGTGTGCGTGTGTGTGTGTGCGTGTGTGTGTGTGTGTGTGTGTGTGTGTGTGTGTGTGTGTGTGTGTGTGTGTATTCACCTAGTTGTGTTTGCGGGGGTTGAACTCTTGCTCTTTGGTCCCGCCTCTCAACCGTCAATCAACAGGGTGTGTGTGTGTGTGTGTGTGTGTGCGTGCGCGTGCGCGTGTGGCGTAATTGTATGAACACAATATTGACTGTGGTGGCGCGTAATATTGCTGGTACTAGAAGCCCCAGCTAATATAAGCAAATTGTAGGTTGTTAAGGCTACGGCGCCCCAAGTACGGTGCAGGGTAATGAAATGGCCTCGTAGATGGGCCTCGTAGATGGGCCTCGTAGGTGGGCCTCGTAGGTGGGCCTCGTAGGTGTCCAGCGTAGGAAACAGGAATTTTCTTTTTTCTACCACAGACGTGGCCGGGCATTTACAATGCTAACCAGAATATTTACATTTTCTTCTGTCCTCCATGGACAGGGTTAGAGATGTGTTAAACATATAGTTCAGTGTTTTATTGAACAATCATCCACAGGTGATTGTAGTGTTTTTAAAATGCTAAACTAACTTACAGAAATTAACAGATTTCCGTTTCGTGTTTTAAACAATGTGTTTTTTACATGTCATTAATGTGTGTTTACAAAGATGAAATGCAATTCTGATCAGATTCCACATATCATGTATATAAATGCACACACGCACACATATACTATACATATCCATATATATACATACACCTATGTCTCTCCTAGTTTGACAGGGTAAGATTGCTTCTATTGAAGCTAGTGTGATATTAAACACTTAACTACTGAAGGTGATTAAGGTGCTTTTACTGTCGTTTTCACCTTAGGGAACTGTCCAAATCTGTCGTTTTCACCCTAGGGAACCGTCCAAATCTGTCGTTTACACCCTAGGGAACCGTCCAAATCTGTCGTTTACACCCTAGGGAACCGTCCAAATCTGTCGTTTACACCCTAGGGAACCGTCCAAATCTGTCGTTTACACCCTAGGGAACCGTCCAAATCTGTCGTTTACACCCTAGGGAACCGTCCAAATCTGTCGTTCTCACCCTAGGGAACCGTCCAAATCTGTCGTTCTCATCCTAGGTGACCGTCCAAATCTGTCGTTCTCATCCTAGGTGACCGTCCAAATCTGTCGTTCTCATCCTAGGTGACCGTCCAAATCTGTCGTTCTCATCCTAGGTGACCGTCCAAATCTGTCGTTTTCACCCTAGGGAACCGTCCAAATCTGTCGTTTTCAACCTAGGGAACCGTTCAAATCTGTCGTTCTCATCCTAGGGAACCGTCCAAATCTGTCGTTTTCAACCTAGGGAACCGTCCAAATCTGTCGTTCTCACTTAGAGAACCGTCCAAATCTGTCGTTCTCACCCTAGGGAACCGTCCAAATCTGTCGTTCTCACCCTAGCAAACCGTCCAAATCTGTCGTTTTCATCCTAGGGAACCGTCCAAATCTGTCGTTTTCACCCTAGTGAACCGTCCAAATCTGTCGTTTTCACCCTAGGAAACCGTCCAAATCTGTCGTTTTCATCCTAGGAAACCGTCCAAATCTGTCGTTCTCACCCTAGGGAACCGTCCAAATCTGTCGTTCTCACTTTCTTTCACCCTATTCCCCTGTTACCTAGCAGTAAAATAGGTACCTGGGTGTTAGTCAGCTGTCACGGGCTGCTTCCTGGGGTTGGAGGCCAGGTCGAGGACCGGGCCGCGAGGACACTAAAGCCCCGAAACCATCTCAAGATAACCTCAAGATAAGGTGCTGTACGTCTTAGATATTGAACTAGAAGGAAGAGGATAATTTTGCATCATTTGGTGATGCTGTTAATCCGCCCTGTGTGGAGGCTTCGAGAGAGAGTTCAGGTAAAGCACAGGTAAATACGGGATGAGGAGCGTGGGCTAATGGCAGTGATGTGAGGTGCTTAAGTCCAGCCAACCTATCCATCTATTGGAAGGTGGGGGGATAGGGAGGCCCACCTATCCTGATGGAGGAGGAAGGTAACCACCTATCCTGATGGAGGAGGAGGAAGAGGCCCACCTATCCTGATGGAGAAGGAGGAAGAGGCCCACCTATCCTGATGGAGGAGGAGGAAGAGGCCCACCAATCCTGATGGAGGAGGAGGAAGAGGCCCACCTATCCTGATGGAGGAGGAGGAAGAGGCCCACCTATCCTGATGGAGGAGGAGGAAGAGGCCCACCTATCCTGATGGAGAAGGAGGAAGAGGCCCACCTATCCTGATGGAGGAGGAGGAAGAGGCCCACTTATCCTGATGGAGGAGGAAGATCCTGGAGTAAGAGACTCGTCTATCCTCATCCATCCCTACAAAGCTACTTCCTAACCCTCTATCCCAACCCCATCCCCATGCAACCAGCATGTCATGGTTACATGGTTATAACAAGATGCGTTCCCAGAACCACCGGCCCGAGCATGGCAGCAAGCAAGGACCTTCGGGATAGGAGAGGGGGGAGGATAGAGGCTGCTTTGCATCTATCCAAACCTCTTCTTCTCTGCAATACCGTCCTTCCCTATCCTCGGCAATTGCCAGAGGGACGTATTTCCACCGCCTTCTTATGCTATATTCATGACTGCAATAATGCTGAGTTTTCCGGTTATGTGGTGTCCGGTTATGTGGTGTCCGGTTATGTGGTGTCCGGTTATGTGGTGTTCGGTTATGTGGTGTTCGGTTATGTGGTGTCCGGTTATGTGGTGTTCGGTTATGTGGTGTTCGGTTATGTTGTGTCCGGTTATGTGGTGTCCGGTTATGTGGTGTCCGGTTATGTGGTGTCCGGTTATGTGGTGTCCGGTTATGTGGTGTCCGGTTATGTGGTGTTCGGTTATGTGGTGTCCGGTTATGTGGTGTTCGGTTATGTGGTGTCCGGTTATGTGGTGTTCGGTTATGTGGTGTTCGGTTATGTGGTGTTCGGTTATGTGGTGTCCGGTTATGTGGTGTTCGGTTATGTGGTGTTCGGTTATGTGGTGTTCGGTTATGTGGTGTTCGGTTATGTGGTGTTCGGTTATGTGGTGTCCGGTTATGTGGTGTCCGGTTATGTTGTGTCCGGTTATGTGGTGTCCGGGTGATGTTTTTCCGGTTATGTGGTGTCCGGTTATGTGGTGTCCGGTTATGTGGTGTCCGGTTATGTGGTGTCCGGTTATGTGGTGTCCGGGTGATGTTTTTCCGGTTATGTGGTGTCCGGTTATGTGGTGTTCGGTTATGTGGTGTCCGGTTATGTGGTGTTCGGTTATGTGGTGTCCGGTTATGTGGTGTCCGGTTATGTGGTGTCCGGTTAGCGTGGGGGCTCTGGGACCGGAGTTAAGGGTCCTGACTTCTATGTCGCTTTGTGTGTATAAGGGATTCGGAGAGGGCTGTGCCTCTTTGTGCTGTATATATGTGGTCCTGATTGAGGTTTGTCAACAGATCTTGACAAATCTGTTCGCCAGAACACAAATAAAAATAAACATTACTTCGAACATTACTACGAACTACGACTCGTAGTCCTCGTATATGTAGATATGATAAATGTCGCTTGAACGTGAGCGTAAGAGAGAACTTGGCAAGTTTCTGCTGAAGCTATTGGATCAGCCTGGCTGTTGTGGATGTGTAGCCCGGCTACCTACAGAGACAGTCTTATAGATAAGACAGTCACTAAAGAAGGGCTTCGCCCCAGACCAGGCTGTGCTAGGAGGCCTCTCGAAGTCGGGTACAGGTAAAGTACAGGTTCATCTGTGTGTTTAGCTTCGATATTTGATTTCTCTTTCTGTTTGAATTCTTTGTGGACATTTTCTTTTTTTCCACCTTTTCAGTTTCCTTAAGTATTTTATGTCTATCGTATGTGTGTATTCACCTAGTAATCACCTAGTTGTGCTTGGGGGGGTTGAGCTCTGTTCTTTCGGCATGCCTTTCAACTGTCAATCAACTGTTACTAACACACATATTTCCAGGAAGCAGCTCCGTGACAGTTGTCTAACTCCCAGGTACCTATTTACTGCTAGGTAACAGGGGCATTCAGGGGTGAATGAAACTATGCCCATTTGTTTCTGTCTGGTCCGGGAATCGAACACGGGCCACAGAATTACGAGTCCTGCGCTGTCCACTCAGCTATCAGTGCGTGTGTGTCTGTACTCACCTAATTGTGCTTGCGGGGGTTGAGCTCTGGTTCTTTAGTCCCGCCTCTCAACCGTCAATCAACTGGTGTACAGATTCCTGAGCCTATTGGGCTCTATCTGTACTCACCTAGTTGTGCTTGCGGGGGTTGAGCTCTGGCTCTTTGGTCCCGCCTCTCACCCGTCAATCAACTGGTGTATAGATTCCTGAGCCTATTGGGTTCTATCATATCTACACTTGAAACTGTGTATGGAGTCAGCCTCCACCACATCACTGCCTAATGCATTCCATCTGTCAACCACTCTGACACTACAAAAGTTCTTTCTAATATCTCTGTGGCTCATTTGGGCGCTCAGTTTCCACCTGTGTCCCCTTGTGTTAAATAGCCTGTCTTTATCTTCCCTATCAATTCCCTTCAGAATCTTGAATGTGGTGATCATGTCCCTCCTAACTCTTCTGTCTTCCAGCGAAGTGAGGTTTAATTCCCGTAGTCTCTCCTCGTAGCTCATACCTCTCAGCTCGGGTACTAGTCTGGTGGCAAACCTTTGAACGTTTTCCAGTTTAGTCTTATGCTTGACTAGATATGGACTCCATGCTGGAGCCGCATACTCCAGGATTGGTCTGACATATGTGGTATACAAAGTTCTGAATGATTCTTTACACAAGTTTCTGAATGCCGTTCGTATGTTAGCCAGCCATCTGTGTGTGTGTGTGTGTGTGTGTGTGTGTGTGTGTGTGTGTGTGCACTGTAAATAATTATTAAAATTATCACAGTGCTATATATCTATCACCTGCTATCACCCGCAGGTGACAATTATAAATTGTCTGCGTTGCTGGGAATAAAATTTACATATTCCTAGGCTCGTCAGCTAACGATTAACGATCTAACGAGCTAACGATCCTTGGAGTAAACCTGATAAAAATATACCAAGCGACCACAATGATGCTCCAAAAGTACACACATTTAATGTACTACCAAGCTGTAGTGTCACGCAAGAACTACAGCTGAACCTCAACTATAGATACAAAATATTTTATATTTTGTATAATAATAGTTTATATAATAATAAATATTTTATATTTATTATTCAGGAGGGAGACGGGATCACCATAGCCCGTGCTACATGGACACTTCCTTCTGAGGAGCTAAATCTAAAGTAGCAACAACGGCTTTATTAGGGGAAAGCGCCAAGCCATTACGACTATATAGCACTTGGAAGGGGTCAGGATAAGGATTTTTGCGCTCAGCCTATCCTAGCCGGGATAACAGAGGGATAGCATGAGGCTGGATATCCTATCCTCCCGTTTGGATAGTACCTATTGTGTGGATTCATCAATAGTTACGAATTCGTACGTTCTTAGCTTTTAGATAGTAGTATACTGACTTAATAAGGAATTATTTTAAAATGAAGCTAAAACACAATCTTATATATTCCTAGGCTTAGTATAGCACATATATGTACTATATTAAGCCTCAGATATAGCGTATAAAGCCTAGATAGCTGAACAAGTTGGGCACTAAACCAGCCTATATTAATTCCATTTAAATGTACACTTTCATGAATAACAATGGTAACTCGTTATCGGTCAATATTAAGTTAATAATATATCTAGTTAATATTACGAAAACGCTGATATCCTAATTAAATTATTGTAAAAGAAAAAGACAATTATAAATAGACAATTTATCAATTATTAATTGCAATCAATTGTTTTTTCGAACTAGTCACAATCAGAGGAGCATTTAAAACGCTAACAATCTGTATACAAATACTTCGTAAGCACTGTTCTGTGAATAATATACAGATCTTGGTTATCTTGAGGTTATCTTGAGATGATTTCGGGGATTTAGTGTCCCCGCGGCCCGGTCCTCGACCAGGCCTCCACCCCCAGGAAGCAGCCCGTGACAGCTGACCAACACCCAGGTACCTATTTTACTGCTTGGTAACAGGGGCATTCAGGGTGAAAGAAACTTTGCCCATTTGTTTCTGCCTCGTGCGGGAATCGAACCCGCGCCACAGAATTACGAGTCCTGCGCGCTATCCACCAGGCTACCAGGCCCCTAATAGGAGAATATACCTATTGTATAACTGGTGAACTATATCCCATATATATATATACATATATATATATATATATATACATCATTATTAAATGATGCTTAATATGTATACAGTTTCTGATTCTGATAGTTCTATGTATATTGGGGTAAATATATATGTATTATTGAATATATATATTCAATAATATATTTGCAGATAGGGTGAGATCAATGATTATAGCAAGAATCTTCTCTATTTTTGGTTACTTGACTTTAAGTTTAAAAAATTATCTCTCTAAAGTTACTTTTTCAATTTTATTAAAACCTGTCTTTCAGAGACGCGTTACGTTGACTCTTGTCAACATTATAAGTAAAGGGGAAGAGGGTGAGAGGGAAGAGAGATGAGGGAGAGGGAAGAGAGGTGAGGGAGAGGGAAGAAAGGTGAGGGAGAGGGAAGAGAGGTGAGGGAGTGAGAATAGAGGTGAAGGAGAGGGAATAGAGGTGAAGGAGAGGGAAGAGAGGTGAAGGAGAGGGAAGAGAGGTGAGGGAGAGGGAAGAAAGGTGAGGGAGAGGGAATAGAGGTGAAGGAGAGGGAAGAGAGGTGAAGGAGAGGGAATAGAGGTGAGGGAGAGGGAAGAGAGGTGAGGGAGAGGGAAGAGAGGTGAGGGAGAGGGAAGAGAGGTGAGGGAGAGGGAATAGAGGTGAAGGAGAGGGAAGAGAGGTGAAGGAGAGGGAAGAGAGGTGAGGGAGAGGGAAGAGAGGTGAGGAAGAGGGAAGAGAGGTGAGGGAGAGGGAAGAGAGGTGAGGGAGAGGGAATAGAGGTGAAGGAGAGGGAAGAGAGGTGAGGGAGAGGGAAGAGAGGTGAAGGAGAGGGAAGAGAGGTGAGGGAGAGGGAAGAGAGGTGAGGGAGTGAGAATAGAGGTGAAGGAGAGGGAAGAGAGGTGAAGGAGAGGGAAGAGAGGTGAAGGAGAGGGAAGAGAGGTGGAAGAGAGGTGAGGGAGAGGGAAGAGAGGGAAGGGAGAGGGGAATTAGTATTGTATATATACTACATGAATTCCATTGTCCCATTGTATTCACTTTTTTTTAACATGAAAATGCTTATGCAGTTTCACATTTTTATGAGGTTTTGTATATATTAAAGTAGGACAACTGGCTGTGCCAGGGACATTCTTCTCCCTTTCTCTTCTCTCCAGTCTCTCCTCCTCTCTCATCTCTCCTCTCTCTCATCTCCCCCTCTCTCATCTCTCCTCTCTCTCATCTCCCCTCTCTCTCATCTCCCCTCTCTCTCATCTCCCCTCTCTCTCATCTCCCCTCTCTCTCATCTCCCCTCTCTCTCATCTCTCCTCTCTCTCATCTCCCCCTCTCTCATCTCTCCTCTCTCTCATCTCCCCTCTCTCTCATCTCTCCTCTCTCTCATCTCTCCTCTCTCTCATCTCTCCTCTCTCTCATCTCTCCTCTCTCTCATCTCCCCTCTCTCTCATCTCTCCTCTCTCTCATCTCTCCTCTCTCTCATCTCTCCTCTCTCTCATCTCTCCTCTCTCTCATCTCTCCTCTCTCTCATCTCCCCTCTCTCTCATCTCTCCTCTCTCTCATCTCCCCTCTCTCTCATCTCTCATCTCTCCTCTCTCTCATCTCTCCTCTCTCTCATCTCTCCTCTCTCTCATCTCTCCTCTCTCTCATCTCTCCTCTCTCTCATCTCCCCCTCTCTCATCTCTCCTCTCTCTCATCTCCCCCTCTCTCATCTCTCCTCTCTCTCATATCCCCTCTTCTACCTATTCCAGCCTTTTCTCCCTCTGTTATATATATATTGATTTGTCCCCCATATCCACCTCTTTGTGGGTTGTTTAATGTTCAGTTTGGTCTTCATGGGCATTGTAACAATGTCAAGTCCATTGCATAAGTGATTTATGTAGTTAGGCATAATTTAACTGCAGCTTAAAAACATAACTTGATCCGACGGCCTTTGGTTCATGAAGTAGCTATTGTTTAAAACCACTTCTTTGTCAATTTTGTCGTTTCCTGTTACTATTTTGTACGTAGTGATCATATCTCCTCTTTTTGTTATATCTTCTAGATGTGGTATATTTAACACCTATAACCTCTCCTAGTAACTCTTCTTTTTAGTTTAGCTACGTGTCTTTGCAACTTTTTCAATTTTTGAGATATGGGGTCGTTCAAGCACTGCATATTCCAATTTTGGTTTTAAGAAAGTCGTGAACAATTTCTTTAATAATTCGCTATCTATGTATTTAAAAAGAAATTCTAAATGCAGATGAAGAGTCACAATAACGTGGCTGAAAAATGTTGACCAAACCACAGACTAGAAGGTGAAGGGACGACGACGTTTCGGTCCGTCCTGGACCATTCTCAAGTCAACACTTGACTTGAGAATGGTCCAGGACGGACCGAAACGTCGTCGTCTCTTTATGTTTGCTATATTGGAACATGTGGAATAGACACTTTATTGTGAATAATTGAGATATATAAATATTCTAAACTCTGGCAATCTTTGCTGACAGGCTGTCTCTGTTGACAGGCTGTCAGTGTTGACAAACTGCCTCTCCTTTCCTCACTTTCAGGGCCAACCCTTCTATATCCTTCCCTGCCTGCCTTGCCCTTCCAAACCCTGAGGGATCACACCAGTAAAGTCATCACATTTTGTTAACTTTGTTTCTGTGAGTGCAATAATGTTCGGATTGTCATCCGCTATTCCGTCGTTTGCCTATATTAGTTTTACTTTCCCATCACATTTAATAAACAGAATTAGTACACATGTCCCTAAACCCCACTTACCTATGGGGTAGGGGGGTTAATTTTGCACCATGGAAATTGGGTAAACACACAGGGGTAAATATTTACCCTCAGAAGGTAAATAGACTGATCGCGTATGCGAGCCCCGCTATATAGGCATAAACAGTCACCTCACGTTGCTTACCCTCTCCTTCCCCAAGGCTAGGGAAGGGGGGGAAGACACCAAGGGGTGTGTGACAGGAACATGCGTTACCTCAGGCTCTGGGGAGTTGGCATGGCCGGCTCTCTGGGCTGGTTCCCCTGACATGAATATTCAAGATTTGCAACAGAGCAACAAGAAGGGTTATATACCGAGAGAGACAAGTGGGAAGGGAGGCGAGAGGAAATACACGCATCCAAACACACGCAGATTGAGATAGACGCACGCAAACACACGCAGGCTGAGATAGACGCATGCAAACACACGCAGGCTGAGATAGACGCATGCAAACACACGCAGGCTGAGATAGACGTATCCAAACACACGCTGGCTGAGATAGACGCACGCAAACACACGCAGGCTGAGATAGACGCATGCAAACACACGCAGGCTGAGATAGACGCACGCAAACACACGCAGGCTGAGATAGACGTATCCAAACACACGCTGGCTGAGATAGACGCATGCAAACACACGCAGGCTGAGATAGACGCATGCAAACACACGCAGGCTGAGATAGACGCATGCAAACACACGCAGGCTGAGATAGACGCATGCAAACACACGCAGGCTGAGATAGACGCATCCAAACACACGCAGGCTGAGATAGACGCATCCAAACACACGCAGACTGAGATAGACGCATGCAAACACACGCAGGCTGAGATAGACGCATGCAAACACACGCAGGCTGAGATAGACGCACCCAAACTCACGCAGACTGAGATAGACGCATGCAAACACACTCAGACTGAGATAGACGCATCCAAACACACGCAGACTGAGAGGAGGAGGAGTCAGGAAGGTAAACAAACCTACTCAGCCATACAGGAAGACAGAAACACACAAACAAACAAACAGGCCGACAAACAAGATCGTAGACGACAGACAGACATATATGCAATTAAGAAAGAACAAACAAATAGCGACAGGCAATTAGATAGACGGGTTGACAACCCCAAAACTTAAGAATTGACAGTGGCTGTCTTAATTAAATTATTAGTTAACCCTTGTTTTATTTTTTACAAATGGTAAGTCAGGTTCCGTGTTGCAAATCTCTGCCCCATATCGTGCAAGTCCCCAGTCCCTTCTTGCATGTACAGATACCATGTTGCAAATACCAGCCCTTAGTTGCAAATTCCAGTATCTGCTATCTTATATCAGTATCATGTTGTAAATATCATTACCATGTTGCAAATAGCAGTTCTATACTGCAAATACCACTATCACCTGATTGGTTTCAAGTCCCAGTGTTGCACCCCTACCTCACAATTCACCCACACCCCCACACATCACCCACACACCCATACAATGCACCCACACACCCATACAACACCCCCACACCCCCACACCCCCATACAACACCCCACACACCCATACAACACCCCACACACCCATACAACACCCCACACACCTATACAACACCCCACACACCCATACAACACCCCACACACCCATACAACACCCCCACACACCCATACAACACCCCACACACCCATACAACACCCCACACACCCATACAACACCCCACACACCCATACAACACCCCCACACACCCATACAACACCCCACACACCCATAAAACACCCCACACACCCATACAACACCCCACACACCCATACAACACCCCACACACCCATACAACACCCCCACACACCCATACAACACCCCACACACCCATACAACACCCCACACACCCATACAACACCCCCACACACCTATACAACACCCCACACACCCATACAACACCCCCACACACCTATACAACACCCCACACACCCATACAACACCCCACACACCCATACAACACCCCACACACCCATACAACACCCCACACACCCATACAACACCCCCACACACCCATACAACACCCCACACACCCATACAACACCCCACACACCCATACAACACCCCACACACCCATACAACACCCCACACACCCATACAACACCCCACACACCCATACAACACCCCCACACACCCATACAACACCTCCACACCCCCTCCAAATGCATCCACACTCCCATAGTTGCTCTAACATACATTATCCCCCTCTAATTCCAAACCCTATTCCTTCCCTCCACTTGTCCCATACCATCATCCAACATGGATTACGTCCCCCCTACCCCCCACTATCATCCACCAGGGGTACTCCCCCCTACCCCCCACTATCATCCACCAGGGGTACTCCACCCTACCCCCCACTATCATCCACCAGGGGTACTCCCCCCTACCCCCCACTATCATCCACCAGGGGTACTCCCCCCTACCCCCCACTATCATCCACCAGGGGTACTCCCCCCTACCCCCCACTATCATCCACCAGGGGTACTCCCCCCTACCCCCCACTATCATCCACCAAAGGGGTACTCCCCCACCCTGTAATGAGAAACGTACCTTTGGGAATAGTCCAACTCTCTTCTAGCCCTCTCCACCCGTCCGGATCCAGACGTGTCTATCCCTCTTGATCCTATCTCTAGCCCTTGTGGCTTGGGGTCCAGAGGGGCGACTTTTGCAGGATAGGTGATTGGTATGAGGTAACCTGCTGGATAGGTCTGTGGTGTAGTCGCGCGTGAGGAGGCAAGGGTAGAGATGAAGGATATTGTGAATTGTGAGATCCTTTAGACTGTTGTGTGTGGCCTAACAGCAAGAAGAGCAATGTTTGTACTTGGCTCAGTATACTCACCTTGTTGGGGTTGAGCTCTGGCTCTTTGGTCCCGCCTCTCAACTGTCAACAGGTGTACAGGTTCCTGAGCCTACTGGGCTCTATCATATTTACACTTGAAACTGTGTATGGAGTCTCTGCGCGCTCACCTAGTTGTGCTTGCGGGGGTTGAGCTTCAGCTCTTTGGTCCCGCTTCTCAACTCAACTGGTGTACCGGTTACTAATGTGTGCGCGCGCGCGAGCGTACGAACCTTCCTGCCTGTGTAGGCCTATTTGTATGCATCTAGTTTTTGCCGGCAGGATCAAGCTTTAGCTCTTGGACCCCAGATATCATATATATATATCATACCATATTTCTAGCACCAGGCTCGTAAAAGATCTTTGTTCTCATTCTGTTTCAGGTTTGTATAGGTTTAACTGTGGTTATAGAGCTCTCTCTCTCTCTCTCTCTCTCTCTCTCTCTCTCTCTCTCTCTCTCTCTCTCTCTCTCTCTCTCTCTCTCTCTCTCTCTCTCTCTAACAAGCAGCTACAAATTGGAGTCGACGGTGGTGGTCCTTCATATGTAAAACAAAGACCTATGAATAATGTGCCAGCAG
>NC_091228.1:4890584-4930584 GCF_040958095.1 Procambarus clarkii
TTCATAGTGTCTCTCTGCTTCTCTTCTCACTCTGAGGTACTCATTCCTGGCCCTCTGGTATCATCTCTGCTCTCTAGACTTCTGTTATTCTTGTAGCTTCTCCATGCCCTCCTAATTAGTGCCTTTGACACCTTACATGTCTGCTTAAACCATGACCTCCTCTTTTGCATCAGTAGCAGCAGTAGACAAACATGTCTACTGCTCCCAGACATTTCTGGGTGATGTATTCCATCATGAGGGGGCCTCGTAGCCTGGTGGATAGCGCGCAGGACTCGTAATTCTGTGGCGCGAGTTCGATTCCCGCACGAGGCAGAAACAAATGGGCAAAGTTTCTTTCACCCTGAATGCCCCTGTTACCTAGCAGTAAATAGGTACCTGGGAGTTAGTCAGCTGTCACGGGCTGCTTCCTGGGGGTGGAGGCCTGGTCGAGGACCGGGCCGCGGGGACACTTAAGCCCCGAAATCATCATAAGATAACCTCAAGATGTCTTGTGCAGCATTTCCTCTGAACTCTGTACATAAGATTTTTTCTTATTTCCTCATAATTTCCCTTTCGGTAAGCTAATCTTCTGTTTTCTGGCCCCATCCTTGAGAAATGTATCCCTGGTTTCTGTGTAGATGCTCAAACATCAGTACACTGCTCCCTCCATTCCTGAAGTGTTACTCCCCCCGTTTGTGTCGTGGCTCGTACCACCTCGCCAGTCACTTGTGTTTCTACACTTCCACCTCGCACCCGATCGGGAGGAGTGAGTGTTCCCTGAACACCCATGAGGGATCCTCCTTCCGTGTCCATGATTGCGTTCCAACGACTCGTTACCTCTGCAAGGTTCGGTGCAGGTAGAGCCTCCACTGCGTCGTCCACTGTCATGACTCATTTTCACGGCGGCTTTAAGGTTCATTTTCGTAAGTAATGGTATTCATTCTGGATCAGTCAGAATGAATATCAGGTCAATTCTGGCTGCTTTGGCGTCTCCTCTCATTCTTGTGGGAACGACATGCTGGCTTAGAAAGTTTCCTGATATCACGTCGAATAGTTTAGCTCTCCATGTTTGTGTATGTGCGTGCGTATATTATATATGCTTGCAGGGAAAGCAGTATATCTCCTGCTACTTTTCTTCCAGTCGCCTATTGCAATAGTCCTGGACTTAGCCTATTTATCATATTTACTCTTGAAACGATTTGAAAATCATAAATGACTTCCATTTTTAAACTCTTTCCACTTGAATTAACTACTCTTATCCTGAAGTATTTCCTTCATGCGGCCGAATGGCTTATGTGAGTTTCTAGTTTACACAAAGAGTCCCCTTGACCACGTGGGGTCGATACGTGTTCAACTCGTGTCGTATTCATGTTGCGTTTCTCTCAGTGTGGTGAATTCTAGTTGCCTCAGTCCTCGTAGCTCAGTCCTCTTTAGCTCGGGACCTGTCTTGGGGCAAACTTTTGGACTAGTTTAACTTAGGTAGTCTTCAGGATCTTCAAAGATACATTTTGAGGTAGTCTTCAGGATCTTCAAAGATACATTTTGAGGTAGTCTTCAGGATCTTCAAAGATACATTTTGAGGTAGTCTTCAGGGTCTTCAAAGATACATTTTGAGGTAGTCTTCAGGATCTTCAAAGATACATTTTGAGGTAGTCTTCAGGATCTTCAAAGATACATTTTGAGGTAGTCTTCAGGATCTTCAAAGATACATTTTGAGGTAGTCTTCAGGATCTTCAAAGATATATTTTGAGGTAGTCTTCAGGATCTTCAAAGATACATTTTGAGGTTGTCTTCAGGATCTTCAAAGATACATTTTGAGGTAGTCTTCAGGGTCTTCAAACATACATTTTGATGTAGTCTTCAGGATCTTCAAACATACATTTTGAGGTAGTCTTCAGGATCTTCAAAGATACATTTTGAGGTAGTCTTCAGGGTCTTCAAAGATACATTTTGAGTTAGTCTTCAGGATCTTCAAAGATACATTTTGAGATAGTCTTCAGGATCTTCAAATATACATTCTTGAAAAGGATCAGTTAACTTGTCTTTCAATCGTTGATATTGATATGATATTGTTCCCCCCCCCTTTTCTCCCCCCCCCACACGCCCCGCCCTCCCATCCCACCTGTCAATTCCCCCTTCCAGATCCGGTGTTTAACGTCATCTTTTCCATCTTGGTCTTCCATACAGCATCACTCACAGCTGTGTTTCAATCATGTCTCGACTTCCTTCTCTGTTTCCATCCTTCGCTTTTACCTCCTATTCCTTCCCCCTAGTCCTTGACCCCTCCCCCCCTTCCCATCTCCGTCCCACCTCCCTCCCTCCCACCAGCATCTCTGGCAGAATATGATATTAGACTTTCTTATGCAAATTAAACTTCAAAATTCTTGTTCGCAGATGGAATAAATCGATGCGTCTTCCTGCACAAGTGGAATAAACGCGTTCTTTTGACTCGTGGAGTAATCCGATATATTCGGAATAAATTAATCAGATATTTATCTGGAAAAAGATGTTTGAACATAGATGTTTTCAGTCAAATTTTCACTATTGGGTTTTTACTGACATGTAAAATCATTTCTTATTTTCTTCTGTCCAGGTGAAATAAATTGATTTAAAAATTTATGTCGGAGATGTTTATTGTATATATATATATATATATATATATATATATATATATATATATATATATATATATATATATATATATATATATATATATATATATATATATATATTGACGTAGGACTTGACGTAGATGTCAATAGCAGTCAACTCTATGACGTATGGGAACTCATAGCATTCGCATATAGAATTGCCTTTGATTTACCTATGACCAGATATAATAGTTGTTATTCTCTCGTAACCTTTGCATACGACAAATCTTCACTAGTGACATCAGCCAAGCTGTTGTTGCTGGCAGCCTGCACACACGGTGTCTAACTGAGAGGTCTCTCTCTCTCTCTCTCTCTCTCTCTCTCTCTCTCTCTCTCTCTCTCTCTCATGCTAAGCTTTATCCTAATAGATTTCCCCCTGGAACACGACCCGCCAATCGGTTTTACAACCTTGTCCCTTGTTCACTACTGGGTGAACAGTAGCGAACAGTTAAGAATTGTGCCTATTCCTCTAACCAGTTGGTTGAAGTATATTCTTAGACATTCTCAAGACGGCACATGTGTGGGCGTGGAGCCCCCACCACCCACTCCACCCTCTGGTGTGTGGCCGTGGAGCCCCCACCACCCACTCCACCCTCTGGGGTGTGGGCGTGGGGGTGTGGGCGTGGAGCCTCCACCACCCACTCCACCCTCTGGTGTGTGGGCGTGGAGCCTCCACCACCCACTCCACCCTCTGGTGTGTGGGCGTGGGGGTGTGGGCGTGGGGAGGGGGGGCGTGGGGAGGGGGGGCTTACGACCCATTCGACTAAGGATTTGGGCTTTAATTGCTGTATGAATAATTTATCTTTAATTCATCAAGTGTAATTGTGTGTACGATGCTCTCTGCTGTGGGGGGGGGGTTGTAATTGGAGCAGATGGGCGTGGGGGGATATAATAGGGGGGGGGGAGATAGTAGCATAGGGGTGTAAGATAGGGGGGGGAATGAGGCGCCTGTGTGTGGGAGACACTTGAGTACAATATTTGAGTACATTTGAGTACAGTACTTGAGAGAGCATAGCAAGAAGCTAGAGAGAAATGGGCCCTGAAATAGGTCAGGTCAGGTTAGGTCGTGTTACTTCATATCACGTCAGGTCAGGTCACTTTAGATCATGTTAGATCAGGTCAGATCACTTTAAATCAGGTCAGGTCATTTTTAAATCAGTTCACGTTATCTTGAGGTTATCTTGAGATGATTTCGGGGCTTTAGTGTCCCCGCGGCCCGGTCCTCGACCAGGCCTCCACCCCCAGGAAGCAGCCCGTGACAGCTGACTAACACCCAGGTACCTATTTTACTGCTAGGTAACAGGGGCATAGGGTGAAAGACACTCTGCCCATTGTTTCTCGCTGGCGCCTGGGATCGAACCCAGGACCACAGGATCACAAGTCCAGCGTGCTGTCCACTCGGCCGACCGGCTCCTTGACGTTAGGTCAAGTCAGGAACAAGAAAGATGAACGTTTAAAATTGTCAAAAGGAGAGAGGGATTGAGAGGAGAAGCACTGAACGTTAAAAATGCGACGTAATATAAACTAGACGTAACGTAGGGGAAGGGAGAAAGAATGATGGCAGTGGGAAGTGAAGATGAAAGAGGGAATAAAAAGGGAACAGTAAAGAGGGAGAAGAGGGCGCCAAGAGCACAAAGAGGGGGGGTGATAAGGGTTAAGAGGTAATATCAGAGGCAAGGAACTCTGCTCCAAGAAATTGGAAATGTGATTATTGAGACGGAGAAGAGAGGCGAAGAAGGAGAGGTGAGGAGCCGGTCGGCCGAGCGGACAGCACGCTGGACTTGTGATCCTGTGGTCCTGGGTTCGATCCCAGGCGCCGGCGAGAAACAATGGGCAGAGTTTCTTTCACCCTATGCCCATGTTACCTAGCAGTAAAATAGGTACCTGGGTGTTAGTCAGCTGTCACGGGCTGCTGCTTCCTGGGGGTGGAGGCCTGGTCGAGGACCGGGCCGCGGGGACACTAAAGCCCCGAAATCATCTCAAGATAACCTCAAGATAACCTCAAGAGGTGAAAGAGAAAATAGAGGCATGGAAGAAAGAAGAGAGAATAGGTTAATCAAACTTAGTAAGTAAATTGGTTTAGGTAAGTTTTTAAAGTTTGTATTTGTTCCAATTGTCATTAGAAATTGATGATAATTATATTAAGACTTTTTTTAGCTAACCGTAATATTTAGCCGTAAGGTTGTTGTTGTTGTTAAAGATGCGCTACCTGGAACAAAGTTCCAAGTAGCACGGGCTATGGTGATCCCGTAGTGCCTTGAGCCTTAAGGAAACCCGTTAATCTTACTTTGAACATACTAAGCACCATTTTTACAAATTATTAAATTTCCTTTAAAATCGTATTCGTTACCTATTTAGCTAAAACACACGAAATTATATATTTGAAAAGAAAAAAATATACTTTTTCGGCATTTTATTTTAAATTTTTTCCAAGAAATAAATTAATTTTTTTCCAAGATGCTACACCCGAGGTGGGAGAGGGGGGGGGGTTATAATAGATAATGCCTCGCTTAAAAAAAATAATTTAACACAGTTTGCAGCTTTCTGGTAATTTTCCAAATGTGGTTATTGGAATTAAATAAATTTGGCTATCAGTCAATTCACAATCTTTATCATCTTGTTTGTTCTCTCCCTATTTTTTATGCTATCCTCCTCCTCCTGCTCTGTTCTATTCATATTTCACAACTTGCCTCTTCCTTCTCTTTTTTATGCTTTCTCTTTTATTTCATGTTTTGTAGAGTGAAATAATGTGAAAATAATTGAGACAAAATAGAACACAACAGTTCGAAAAAACATAAAAGGAATATTTTGAATAAGGAACAGGAGGGCCAGAGAAGCCTAGGTGTGTGTGTGTGTGTGTGTGTGTGTGTGTGTGGGTGTGTGTGTGTGTGTGTGTGTGTGTGTGTGTGTGTGTGTGTGTGTGGGTGGGTGTGTGTGTGTGTGTGTGTGTGTGTGTGTGTGTGTGTGTGTATGTGTGTGTGACCAGGCCATTAAGGGTTAATGGCCTGGTTGCTGGGGACACTGAAACTACCTCCTTGGTCGTGACTCCCAACTATTCCTCCTGCTCTCTCTCTCTCTCTCTCTCTCTCTCTCTCTCTCTCTCTCTCTCTCTCTCTCTCTCTCTCTCTCTCTCTCTCTCTCTCTCTCTCTCTCTCTCTCTCTCTCCCTGTCTGCGTGAGAGGACGTGGCAGCTGTAGCCATCCACCTGAAAATGGCGACAGAAGTGGACCTTCCAGTTTTAAAAGGAAAACCTGCCGCTCGCTCAAGGACAAAAAAAAATGGGTGCTTGTTCTGGTGTGAGAGGCGGGAGGGGTAAGGGGAAAGAAGGGAGAGGAGGGTGGGAGAGGGAAGGAATGTGGAAGGGAGGATAGAAAGGCGGAAAGGGAAGATAGTAATTCGTAATTGATTCGGGTCATATGCTAGCTATGGTGAGAGGGTGAGGGAGTGTCCACTGATGAATGGACACTCACAGGGAAGTATCCTTTAGTCCTGTACACTCATAGGGAAGTATCCATTAGTCCTGTACACTCACAGGAGTAGAGCACCCAAAGCGTTTCGGGCAGGCCCTAATTCCCCCCCCCCCCTGGAATACGACCCGTCAAATCGTTTAACAACCAGGTATGCCCATTCACTGCTGGGTTGAACAGAGGCTACAGTTAAGGATTGGCGCCCAGTCAATCCTCCTCGGCCAGAATACGAACCCAGGCCAAAGCGCCGGGCGAGTGTCTTACCACTTCGCCACGGGGGCCGCTTAAACGATCCTATGAAATTGCTCAGAAAGTTCCTCATGTAATCATTATTAGAGATTGAACTTGAAGGGCCCCAATATGACTCTTATCACATATCATTGTTGAGACGACCATTGTGCAGCTAAGGAGGTGAGGCGGGCAACGAAGTCGCCAGCTGTCGCATCCGGCTCCATCCGGCCCTCCCATCCGGCCCTCCCATCCGGCTCCATCCGGCTTCATCCGGCTCCATCCGGCCCTCCCATCCGGCTCCATCCGGCCCTCCATCCGGCCCCCATCCGGCCCAAAGCCACGAGGGTGTGTGTGTGTCCGGGTCGGCAACTGTGAAATGTGGCGCTGGAGAAATGCCAAGATATGGTGAGAGCATCTTGTAGGACCCAGAGAGAACACACACTTGTAACGGTACGACAGGTGTTCCGTGCTAGAGACAGGTGCCAACCGTCGATGGACAGGAGTCGTGTTTCGTCGTACGACATGACGGGAGTCGTAACTTGTTGTCGTACGACCCCGGCAAGATAAAAATTATATTTTTTATTACACCGGTTGCAGTGAGTGGAATGTTTGCTCGACAAACACGATGGAATGCAGTGACTGTTGACAGTGCTATGCAATAACTGTTGACAGTGAAATGCAGTGTTAACGCAGTAAAAAAAATCATTCGTGTAGTCGAGGTGTATTTAGCTAATTTATCAAAACAATGTATGAGCTTTTAAACTATATAAATTTGCATTTTATGTAAACAAAAGCATTAAAGTTTTCCGGTTGACATTCACTACATACAGAATAAAATGTAATTTATATAATTTATTCACTAGGGTTATGAGGTGGATGCGAACCTTCCACTTAGGAATTGCCGAGCCGCGTCCAGCTAAACTTTCAACACTAATGAAGAAATTCACAAGGGTGGTGATGAAGGGTTTCGAACCTACTCCCGGGATCTGCCCAGTTGCGCTTTAGTCAACTGCGCCACGATATGGTCAACCCGTGGAAAGGTTCGAACCCTAATCAAGGCCCTTGTGATTTCTGTGTGTTTTTTTCAAGACTTACCTTTCATAATTATATGCGTCCAGACACACATGTTTTCCATATATATATCTTGGCCATCGCAACATAATTGTTTATGTAAATAGCCTTATATGTAAGCAGCTACAAATGGTATTATCAAACGTGTCTTTAGCAGTAGAGAAGAGCCCTGCGCCAGTATTTATCAATTTATGCATACTTTTACGAAACATGTATATCTTTCCTCAATCATGCCAACTTCGTTTACTTCTGTCGTACCTAGTAGCCAGAACGCACTTCTCAGCCTACTATGCAAGGCCCGATTTGCTTAATAAGCCAAGTTTTCCAGAATTAATATATTTTCTCGAATTTTTTTCTTATGAAATGATAAAGCTACCCATTTCATTATGTATGAGGTCAATTTTTTTTTTAGTGGAGTTAAAATTAACGTAGATATATGACCGAACCTAACCAACCCTACCTAACCTAACCTAACCTAACCTAACCTATCTTTATAGGTTAGGTTAGGTTAGGTAGCCGAAAAAAGTTAGGTTAGGTTAGGTTAGGTTAGGTAGGTTAGGTTAGGTAGATTAGGTTAGGTTAGGTTAGGTAGGTTAGGTTAGGTTAGGTTAGGTTAGGTAGGTTAGGTTAGGTTAGGTTAGGTTAGGTTAGGTAGGTTAGGTAGTCGAAAAACAATTCATTCATGAAAACTTGGCTTATTAGGCAAATTGGGCCTTGCATAGTAGGCTGAGAAGTGAGTTCTGGCTACTAGGTACGACACTTCTATTAAATATCTGTAAATTAAATCTTGGTCCCTACGACATAAGTAATTAAACAAAATTATGGAAATAAATCTGTAATAATACTGTATTTGACTCATCAGTAAATATGAATTATTGTATATTTATACCTTTGTTATGATTTATTCTATTCATATTTTTATGCATTATTTTTTGTTTCCACAGGTAATGGGCGAGAGAGGCAGTGGAGGCGACCTGTGGGGGGGGGGGGGGGGGCACCTTTGTTTGTAAACATCAGCTGATCTCCACATGAGTTGCCAATCTTCGCCACGCTAGACTGGTTTGTTTGTAAACATCAGCTGATGTCCGATAACAGTTGCCAATCTTCGCCACGCAACACTGGTTTGTTTGTAAACATTAGCTTGATTTGTTTTTTCTGGGTTTTGTGTACTCACCTATTGGTGCTTGCGGGGGTTGAGCTCTGGCTCTTTGGTCCCGCCTCTCAACTGTCAATCAACTGGTGTACAGGTTCCTGAGCCTACTGGGCTCTATCATATCTACATTGCTGTGTGTGTGTGTGTGTGTGTGTGTGTGTGTGTGTGTGTGTGTGTGTGTGTGTACTCACCTAGTTCTCACCTAGTTGTATTTGCGGGGGTTGAGCTCTGGCTCTTTGGTCCCGCCTCTCAACCGTCAATCAACAGGTGTACAGATTCCTGAGCCTATCGGGCTCTGTCATATCTACACTTGAAACTGTGTATGGAGTGAGCCTCCACCACATCACCCCCTAATGAGGGTGTGTGTGTGTGTGTGTGTGTGTGTGTGTGTGTGTGTGTGTGTGTGTGTGTGTGTGTGTGTGTGTGTGTGTGTGTGTATACTCACCTATTTGCACCTGCAGGATCGAACGCTAGTTATATATGGCCCTACATACAACGGAAGGATGCGTATTTTAATAATATATAATAATCTCAAATGGTCGGCTTAGCACATATGTAGGTCTATACAGATGTGGCACCTTTGTTGGCGTAGATAAACGTTGCACCTTTCCAGGCCTATTTAAATTTGGTACCTCAGCAGACCTGTGTAAACTCTACACCTCTAAATGCCTAGACAAACTTGGCAGGTCTTGGTGAACTTGTCAAACTTGGCAGGTCTTGGTGAACTTGACAACTCTGCAC
Source organism: Procambarus clarkii (assembly GCF_040958095.1). Lineage (NCBI taxonomy): Eukaryota > Metazoa > Arthropoda > Malacostraca > Decapoda > Cambaridae > Procambarus > Procambarus clarkii. The sequence goes on from NC_091228.1 coordinate 4,899,878, forward strand.
TGCGGTTTAAACCAAGCTGACTTTATTACCTCCGTATCACTCCACAGTATGTATAAGCTGGCGTTATGTATATATAACTTGACAACCTTAAAGAACATATATACAGAGGCCTCCTGTCCCTGACAAAACGAATTATTACACAGAGCTTCGTAAAATAGAGTAGTCTATGACTTACTTTGTTCCGTTTTCTCTGACGAGACCGTAGGTAACTAAAGAAAATGGAGGAAATTGAAAGTAAATGCCTAACTTGTGTATTATTTAAGTACTTAATCCCACTCTTTTAGATATAGATAATTTGATGAAATGAATCCTGATAATCTTTTTCTCTACCAGACCTGCCAATTAGACCAGGGATAGACCTGCTATCCCAGCCTTAACTAGTTCTTCTCCACTTCCTTTCATTAGTAGTATTCTGAAGGTATATTTTCCTATGAATATCGGAATCAATAAAGCATTTATGTCTATGTATATTCGTTTTGTTTATCCAGTTAGTGTTCTTCCCTTGTAAGACAGTTGGTGGCTGGGACAGTAACTGGCCGGGTGCATGGGTAACAGCTTCCTCCATAATTAGGGGGCCCTAATTATGTATATCATCATTAGTCTGGCATCATTCGTTGGAAAGGTTCCAACCTGTCAATTTTTCTGGCAGTTGTGACAGCTACTTGTGTTGTGATAGGATTGTGTTGACAGGATTGTGTTGACAGGATTGTGTTGTGATAGGATTGTGTTGACAGGATTGTGTTGTGATAGGATTGTGTTGACAGGATTGCGTTGTGATAGGATTGTGTTGACAGGATTGTGTTGTGATAGGATTGTGTTGACAGGATTGTGTTGTGATAGGATTGTGTTGACAGGATTGTGTTGATAGGATTGTGTTGTGATAGGATTGTGTTGACAGGATTGTGTTGTGATAGGATTGTGTTGACAGGATTGTGTTGACAGGATTGTGTTGTGATAGGATTGTGTTGTGATAGGATTGTGTTGACAGGATTGTGTTGTGATAGGATTGTGTTGTGATAGGATTGTGTTGACAGGATTGTGTTGTGATAGGATTGTGTTGACAGGATTGTGTTGTGATAGGATTGTGTTGACAGGATTGTGTTGTGATAGGATTGTGTTGACAGGATTGTGTTGTGATAGGATTGTGTTGACAGGATTGTGTTGTGATAGGATTGTGTTGACAGGATTGTGTTGTGATAGGATTGTGTTGACAGGATTGTGTTGTGATAGGATTGTGTTGACAGGATTGTGTTGTGATAGGATTGTGTTGACAGGATTGTGTTGTGATAGGATTGTGTTGACAGGATTGTGTTGTGATAGGATTGTGTTGACAGGATTGTGTTGTGATAGGATTGTGTTGTGATAGGATTGTGTTGTGATAGGATTGTGTTGACAGGATTGTGTTGTGATAGGATTGTGTTGACAGGATTGTGTTGTGATAGGATTGTGTTGACAGGATTGTGTTGTGATAGGATTGTGTTGACAGGATTGTGTTGTGATAGGATTGTGTTGACAGGATTGTGTTGTGATAGGATTATGTTGTGATAGGATTGTGTTGACAGGATTGTGTTTATATGATTGTGTTGACAGGATTGTGTTGTGATAGGATTGTGTTGACAGGATTGTGTTGTGATAGGATTGTGTTGACAGAATTGTGTTTTTATGATTGTGTTGACAGGATTGTGTTGTGATAGGATTGTGTTGTGATAGGATTGTGTTGACAGGATTGTGTTTATATGATTGTGTTGACAGGATTGTGTTGTGATAGGATTGTGTTGACAGGATTGTGTTGTGATAGGATTGTGTTGACAGGATTGTGTTGTGATAGGATTGTGTTGACAGGATTGTGTTGACAGGATTGTGTTGACAGGATTGTGTTGACAGGATTGTGTTGTGATAGGATTGTGTTGACAGGATTGTGTTGACAGGATTGTGTTGACAGGATTGTGTTGTGATAGGATTGTGTTGACAGGATTGTGTTCTTAGTTTTCGTAGTTGTTTTTCCTCGTTCCATGTGTTTCCTGGTTTCGTCATATTCATATTTTGGTGAAAAATGCAAATTTGTAAAAGAGTATTATACAAAATTGAAGAGTATTGGAGTATATTAATGAGAAGTCTTTCATGCCAACACCATTCCATACAACATATTATTAATTGTTTGTATGGCCTGAAGGAGCAATGTTGGTTTTTTTATGTACTCTATTAAGCAGCTTTGATTCTGAAGCGAAGCTATTGTTTTTAGGGCTGTCTGTCTGTGTCTCTGTCTGTCTCTGTCTCTGTCTCTGAAGGTCTCAGAATCTCTGTCTCCTGATCGGCGACCGTTGTCCGACAAATTGGATCTTCAGATCTGATCCCCTATCTGATCCTGACTCGCGTTGCTATGACAGAAATGCTTCGTAGATCAGCAGCTTCCCAACCATGTTTGCAAATGAGAGCTGTCCAACATGACAGCCTTCGAACCAGTGATAATAGATACAGGCCTTGTGCATGGGTCGGGGCAAGTTGCAATATATCACTTAAGTCATCTTTGAGAACATTTTGAGAGACTATTCTCTCACGTGCAGGCGATGAGTCACAATAACGTGGCTAAAGTAACTTGACCAGACCAAACACTAGAAGGTGAAGGGACGACGACGTTTCGGTCCGTCCTGGACCATTCTCGAGTCGATTGTGTTGATTCTCAAGTCGATTGCCAATCGACTTGAGAATGGTCCAGGACGGACCGAAACGTCGTCGTCCCTTCACCTTCTAGTGTGTGGTCTGGTCAACATATTTCAGCCACGTTATTGTGACTCATCGCTTCCTTAAGGTCCCAACATGATGATGAGTGTTGGATGATGATGCGAGTGTGGCTGGTGCTAGACTAAACAGTCTTGTTGCACATATTGATGACTGATGAAGATTAAGCCACCCAAGAGGTGGCACGGGCATGAATAGCCCATAAACTGTTACACATGCATCTTCTTAAGGTTACCTTGAGAGGATTTCGGGGCTTAGCGTCCCCGCGGCCCGGTCCTCGACCAGGAGGCAACAGCGAGGGAACACATGTCAAAATTTATGACACAGAAATATGATGAGCCTGAACCAGAAGCGGTGGAAGCTGTCACCTCTGACAGCTTCACGAGCAAGTGTGACGGATTACTGAATGGTGAAGCGGTATAACTTTATCCAGGCACAAGAGCCAGCAGGAGGCGGGGCCCTGGAGCTTGATCTCGCTCCACCAACAGTGCCACGGTCTGGCATGGTCGCTCTCTTAATAGCATTTGCTGATCGACCACCATATGTAAATTGGTGATGTTGAATGCATTTGCAAATTGTAAATACCTCGCACACTGACACAGCTGATAGACAGTAAGCAACCTGTCCTCCTACAGCCTGTCCTCCTACAGCCTGTCCTCCTCCAGCCTGTCCTCCTACAACCTGTCCTCCTACAGCCTGTCCTCCTACAGCCTGTCCTCCTACAGCCTGTCCTCCTACAACCTGTCCTACTACAGCCTGTCCTCCTACAACCTGTCCTCCTACAACCTGTCCTACAACCTGTCCTCCTACAACCTGTCCTACAGCCTGTCCTCCTACAGCCTGTCCTACAACCTGTCCTCCTACAACCTGTCCTCCTACAACCTGTCCTCCTACAACCTGTCCTCCTGCAGCCTATCCTCCTAAAGCCTGTCCTCCTACAGCCTGGCCTCCTACAACCTGTCCTCCTACAGCCTGTCTTCCTACAACCTGTCCTCTTACAACCTGTCCTCCTACAACCTGTCCTCCTACAACCTGTCCTCCTACAGCCTGTCCTCCTACAACCTGTCCCTCCTACAACCTGTCCTCCTACAGCCTGTCCTCCTACAGCCTGTCCTCCTACAACCTGGCCTCCTACAACCTGGCCTCCTACAACCTGGCCTCCTACAACCTGTCCTCCTACAGCCTGTTCTCCTTCAGCCTGTCCCCTCCTACAGCCTGTTCCTCCTACAGCCTGTCCTCCTACAACCTGTCCTCCTACAACCTATCCTCCTACAACCTGTCCTCCTACAACCTATCCTCCTACAACCTGTCCTACAGCCTGTCCCTCCTACAACCTGTCCTACAACCTGTCCTCCTACAGCCTGTCCCTCCTACAGCCTGTCCTCCTACAACCTGTCCTACAACCTATCCTCCTACAACCTGTCCTCCTACAACCTATCCTCCTACAACCTGTCCTCCTACAGCCTGTCCCTCCTACAACCTGTCCTCCTACAACCTGTCCTCCTACAACCTGTCCCTCCTACTGCCTGTCCCTCCTTCAACCTGTCCTCTTACAACCTGTCCTCCTGCAACCTGTCCTCCTACAACCTGTCCTCCAGCCTGTCCTCCTACAACCTGTCCTCCTACAATCTGTCCTCCTACAACCTGTCCTCCTACAACCTGTCCTCTTACAACCTGACCTCCTACAGCCTGTCCTACAGCCTGTCCTCCTACAGCTTGTCCTCCTACAGCCTGTCCTCCTACAACCTGTCCTCCTACAGCCTGTCCCTCCTACAACCTATCCTCCTACAGCCTGTCCTCCTACAACCTATCCTCCTACAACCTCTCCTCCTACAACCTGTCCTCCTACAACCTGTCCTCCTACAACCTGTCCCTCCTACAGCCTGTCCCTCCTACAACCTGTCCTCCTACAGATTGTCCTCCTACAACCTGTCCTCCTACAGCCGGTCCTCCTACTACCTGGCCTCCTACAGCCTGTCCTCCTACAACCTGTCCTCCTACAACCTGTCCTCCTACAGCCTGTCCTCCTACAACCTGTCCTCCTACAACCTGTCCTCCTATAGCCTGTCCTCCTATAACCTGTTCTCCGACAACCTGTCCTCCTACAACCTGTCCTCCTACAACCTGTCCCTCCTACAACCTGTCCTCCTACAACCTATCCTCCTACCACCTGTCCTCCTACCACCTGTCCCTCCTACAACCTGTCCTACAACCTGTCCCTCCTACAACCTATCCTCCTACAACCTGTCATATAACCTGTCCTCCTACAACCTGTCCACCTACAACCTGTCCTCCTACAGCCTGTCCTCCTACAACCTGTCCCTCCTACAACCTGTCCTCCTACAACCTGTCCCTCCTACAACCTGTCCTACAACCTGTCCCTCCTACAACCTATCCTCCTACAACCTGTCCTACAACCTGTCCTCCTACAACCCATCCTCCTACAACCTGTAGGAGAACAGGTTATAGGTTTTAACAACATGTATGAGACGTGAGACGATGCGAACGAGACATGAGTCTAATGGTCTAATGATGGGACGAGTGGGCCTCATAGCCCCCTCTCCCCTTAGGCCTACCCCTTAGGCCCACCCCTTAGGCCCACCCCTTAGGCCCACCCCTTAGGCCCACCCCTTAGGCCCTAACTTGGTGCCGTGCTGTTTGTTTTAATATAATGCTGAGTGTCTTTGGGGAAGGCAGACTGTTGGGGTTGGTAAGAGGAGAGAGATCAATATTGTGTCTGGTGTGGTGATATCTCATCTGTCCTCGTCTGGTGTGGTGATATCTCACCTGGTCTGGTCTGGTGATATCTCATCTGTCCTCGTCTGCTGTGGTGATATCTCACTTGGTCTCGTCTGGTGTGGTGATATCTTACTTGGCCTCGTGTGGTGATATCTCACCTGTCCTCGTCTGGTGTGGTGATATCTCACCTGGTCTGGTCTGGTGATATCTCATCTGTCCTCGTCTGCTGTGGTGATATCTCACTTGGTCTCGTCTGGTGTGGTGATATCTTACTTGGCCTCGTGTGGTGATATCTCACCTGTCCTCGTCTGGTGTGGTGATATCTCACCTGGTCTGGTCTGGTGATATCTCATCTGTCCTCGTCTGGTGTGGTGATATCTCACCTGGTCTGGTCTGGTGATATCTCATCTGTCCTCGTCTGGTGTGGTGATATCTCACCTGGCCTCGTCTGGTGTGGTGATATCTCATCTGTCCTCGTCTGGTGTGGTGATATCTCACTTGGTCTCGTCTGATCTCGCCCCTTTCTGTCCTTTTCTGGCTTGATTTGTATTATATTCTCTTTGCTTTATCAATTACGTCACTTCTCTTTTATTTCGTGTGTTCTTTCCCTTCTTCTATGTCTCTTTCGTCTCTTAGTCTCTCGGTGACACGAATCTAAGTCGTATTTTTAACGTTCTCTAATGAGCATTATTTATTTTGTGAGAGATTGGATAGTACAAATGTTTGTAACTACCTAGTTGTGCTGTGCAAGGTCGAGCTCCAGTCCTGTAGTTCCGCCTTCTTAATGGTCTTTGATTAACGTGGTTGTTTAGCATGCTTTTGTCACTGTTAACTACTCAGTTTTGAATGGAATTAGATTTGATGACTTCAATGTGTAATTATCTATTTCACTTATTGACAGCTCTAATGCTAAAAAATTATTTTTTGGTGCCTCTGTCCTTACCTAATTGCCTAATTGTTTTGTGTTCATTTGTGTGTGTAGTTAGATTCTATGACCCCCCCCTCACACCCCCCCTCACCCCCCCTCACCCCCCCTCACCCCCCCTCACCCCCCCCCTCACCCCCCCTCACCCCCCCTCACCCCCCCCCTCACCCCCCCTCACCCCCCCTCACCCCCCCCTCACCCCCCCCTCACCCCCCCTCACCCCCCCCCTCACCCCCCCTCACCCCCCCCTCACCCCCCCTCACCCCCCCTCACCCACCCCTCACCCCCCCCCCTCACCCCCCCCCTCACCCCCCCCCCTCACCCCCCCCTCACCCCCCTCACCCCCCCTCCCCCCCCTCACCCCCCCTCCCCCCCCCTCACCCCCCCTCCCCCCCCCTCACCCCCCCTCACCCCCCCCCTCACGAAAATAATTCACATTATTCACCTAAATAATTCAACATAGAAAAAAAAAAACTTTCACTCAGAAGCAAACTTTCTCTCCCCTTTTAACGAATTTCAACGACGAGAACAAATTTACTATACACAACTCTTATTTCCCCCCTCTTTTTCCCCTCTTTTAAACCCCCTTCCCCCCCCTATGGAAACAAATTACCCAAGCCCCCCCTCAGACTCAGACCCCTTTGTCCCACTCTATAATTCGACTGTTATGTTTACACACAATTTCCAAACTGGATAAAGCAAACTGTTTGTAACTGTTTCGGCAGCCGAGTAACGCCCTGTTTGCTGTTTGCTTTCCTCCTACTTTGAAAGAAGGGAAGAGAGAAAGTGAGTGAGAAAGCTGTATGAAAAGGAGAAACAAAAAATGAGATGACAGGTTTTTTTTTGCAGTTATCTGTCTCAATCTCTTCGCTATCATTTTCACGCCCTGGGTCATTTTCTTGCCCTGTCACTTTCACCAGCTGCTCATCTCTCAGGTCATTTTCCACCCGTCTCTCTCTTTCCTTCCGATTAAGAGACAGGAGACAGGCTAAGCGAATTAAGATTATTGTTGTGTTTTACGTGATATGAGGACAAGGAGCTGGGGTATGAGGACAAGGAGCTGGGGTATGAGGACAAGGAGCTGGGGTATGAGGACAAGGAGCTGGGATACGAGGACAAGGAGCTGGGGTATGAGGACAAGGAGCTGGGGTATGAGGACAAGGAGCTGGGGTATGAGGACAAGGAGCTGGGGTATGAGGACAAGGAGCTGGGATACGAGGACAAGGAGCTGGGGTATGAGGACAAGGAGCTGGGGTATGAGGACAAGGAGCTGGGGTATGAGGACAAGGAGCTGGGGTATGAGGACAAGGAGCTGGGGTATGAGGACAAGGAGCTGGGGTATGAGGACAAGGAGCTGGGATATGAGGACAAGGAGCTGGGATATGAGGACAAGGAGCTGGGGTATGAGGACAAGGAGCTGGGGTATGAGGACAAGGAGCTGGGGTATGAGGACAAGGAGCTGGGATATGAGGACAAGGAGCTGGGGTATGAGGACAAGGAGCTGGGGTATGAGGACAAGGAGCTGGGATATGAGGACAAGGAGCTGGGATACGAGGACAAGGAGCTGGGGTATGAGGACAAGGAGCTGGGGTATGAGGACAAGGAGCTGGGATATGAGGACAAGGAGCTGGGATATGAGGACAAGGAGCTGGGGTATGAGGACAAGGAGCTGGGGTATGAGGACAAGGAGCTGGGGTATGAGGACAAGGAGCTGGGGTATGAGGACAAGGAGCTGGGGTATGAGGACAAGGAGCTGGGATATGAGGACAAGGAGCTGGGATATGAGGACAAGGAGCTGGGATATGAGGACAAGGAGCTGGGGTATGAGGACAAGGAGCTGGGGTATGAGGACAAGGAGCTGGGGTATGAGGACAAGGAGCTGGGATATGAGGACAAGGAGCTGGGATATGAGGACAAGGAGCTGGGATATGAGGACAAGGAGCTGGGGTATGAGGACAAGGAGCTGGGGTATGAGGACAAGGAGCTGGGATACGAGGACAAGGAGCTGGGGTATGAGGACAAGGAGCTGGGATATGAGGACAAGGAGCTGGGATATGAGGACAAGGAGCTGGGGTATGAGGACAAGGAGCTGGGGTATGAGGACAAGGAGCTGGGATGCGAGGACAAGGAGCTGGGATACGAGGACAAGGAGCTGGGGTATGAGGACAAGGAGCTGGGATATGAGGACAAGGAGCTGGGGTATGAGGACAAGGAGCTGGGGTATGAGGACAAGGAGCTGGGGTATGAGGACAAGGAGCTGGGGTATGAGGACAAGGAGCTGGGGTATGAGGACAAGGAGCTGGGGTATGAGGACAAGGAGCTGGGATATGAGGACAAGGAGCTGGGGTATGAGGACAAGGAGCTGGGATGCGAGGACAAGGAGCTGGGGTATGAGGACAAGGAGCTGGGGTATGAGGACAAGGAGCTGGGATACGAGGACAAGGAGATGGGGTATGAGGACAAGGAGCTGGGATATGAGGACAAGGAGCTGGGATATGAGGACAAGGAGCTGGGATACGAGGACAAGGAGCTGGGGTATGAGGACAAGGAGCTGGGGTATGAGGACAAGGAGCTGGGATATGAGGACAAGGAGCTGGGATATGAGGACAAGGAGCTGGGATGCGAGGACAAGGAGCTGGGATACGAGGACAAGGAGCTGGGGTATGAGGACAAGGAGCTGGGATATGAGGACAAGGAGCTGGGGTATGAGGACAAGGAGCTGGGATGCGAGGACAAGGAGCTGGGATACGAGGACAAGGAGCTGGGGTATGAGGACAAGGAGCTGGGATATGAGGACAAGGAGCTGGGATATGAGGACAAGGAGCTGGGATACGAGGACAAGGAGCTGGGGTATGAGGAAAAGGAGCTGGGGTATGAGGACAAGGAGCTGGGATATGAGGACAAGGAGCTGGGATATGAGGACAAGGAGCTGGGGTATGAGGACAAGGAGCTGGGGTATGAGGACAAGGAGCTGGGATACGAGGACAAGGACCTGGGATACGAGGACAAGGAGCTGGGATATGAGGACAAGGACCTGGGATATCAGGACAAGGAGCTGGGATATGAGAACAAGGAGCTGGGATACGATGACAAGGACCTGGGATATCAGAACAAGGAGCTGGGATATGAGGACAAGGACCTGGGATACGAGGACAAGGAGCTGGGATATGAGGACAAGGAGCTGAGATATGAACACAAGGAACTGAGATACGAGGACAAGGAGCTGGGATATAAGGAAAAGGAGCTGGGATATGAGGACAAGGAGCTGGGATATGAGCACAAGGAACTGGGATACGAGAACAAGGAGCTGGGATATGAGGACAAGGAGCTAGGATACGAGGACAAGGACCTGGAAAATGGGGACCAATACCCAATCTCTAGGACCATCGGGGCTCGAACGCCGACCACGCAAGAAGCAAGGCCCGGTCTATACATGCAGGAGACACACCATCAGAATAAAGCCAGACTGATCAGATCCCCACCTCAGACGTCGTAAAGCTGAGCAACAGAAAATGGGAAAACAATCAAATCCTGTCACGGGAAGTTTTTCGAATGGGTAACCATGGTATAAATGAAAATGGTACTGTATATATATATATATGTCGTACCTAGTAGCCAGAACGCACTTCTCAGCCTACTATGCAAGGCCCAATTTGCCTAATAAGCCAAGTTTTCATGAATTAATTGTTTTTCCACTATCTAACCTACCTAACCTAACCTAACCTAACTTTTTCGGCTACCTAACCCAACCTAACCTATAGAGATAGGTTAGGTTAGGTTAGGTAGGGTTGGTTAGGTTAGGTCATATATCTACGTTAATTTTAACTCCAATAAAAAAAAATTGACCTCATACATAATGAAATGGGTAGCTTTATCATTTCATAAGAAAAAATTTGAGAAAATATATTAATTCAGGAAAACTTGGCTTATTAGGCAAATCAGGCCTTGCATAGTAGGCTGAGAAGTGCGTTCTGGCTACTAGGTACGACATATATATATATATATATATATATATATATATATATATATATATATATATATATATATATATATCTTCCATTCTTTGTCTCCTGTTCTTATTCCCCTATCATCATCTCCTTTCTTCGTCTCTATCCTCTCTCCCTCCTCCTTTTCCCTCACACACAGGACGTTCCTGGTTGTTTGAAGTCATGAGCCGGTTGGGCAGGGCTTGTGAGAGACCGGGCCGCATGCTCTGACAGATTATCGGTGACGTCACCTGGAAAATATTGGACCTCAGACATCAAAGGTGTTCAGTTGACGGCCGGAAGACTGGCAAGCAATGGTGAAAAGTGTGTGTGTGTGTGTGTGTGTGTGTGTGTACTCATCTAGTTCTGCTTGCGGGGGTTGAGCTCTGGCTCTTTGGTCCCGTCTCTCAACTGTCAATCAACTGGTGTACAGGTTCCTGAGCCTATTGGGCTCTTATCATTATCTACATTTGAAACTGTTTATGGAGTCAGCCTCCACCACATCACTGCCTAATGCATTCCATTTACTAACCACTCTGACGCTGAAAAAGGTCTTTCTAATGTCTCTGTGGGTCATTTGGGTACTCAGCTTCCACCTGTGTCCCCTTGTGCTTGTACCACCCGTGTTAAATAATTCATCCTTGTCTACCTTGTCAATTCCCCTTGAGAATTCTATATGTGGCGATCATGTCTCCTCGAGTTCTTCTGTCTTCCAGCGAAGTGAGGTGCAGTTCACGCAGCCTTTCCTCATAACTCATGCCTCTTAGTTCTGGGACTAGCCTTGTGGCATATTTCTGAATTTTTTCCAGCTTCGTCTTGTGCTTGACAAGGTACGGGCTCCATGCTGGGGCCGCATACTCCAGGATTGGTCTTACATATGTGGTGTACAAGATTCTGAAGGATTCCTTACACCGGTTTCTTGAAGGCAGTTCTAATGTTAGCCAGCCTCGCATACGCCACAGATGTTATTCTTTCGATGTGGGCTTCAGGAGACAGGTTTGGCGTGATATCAACTCCTAGATCTTTCTCTCTGTCCGTTTAGTGAAGTACTTCATCTCCCATTCGGTATCCAGTGACTGGCCTCCTATTTCCTCCTCCAAGTTTCATTACATTACATTTACTTGTGTTGAACTTTAGTAGCCATTTGTTGGACCATTCCTTCAGTTTGTCTAGATCATCTTGTAGCCTCATACTGTCTTCCTCTGTGTGTGTGTGTGTTACATAATTGAATCAATAGATATACAGGTTGTGGATTCTTTAAGACAAAGTTTGTAACATATCTTGTGACACTGCTTCCGCAGCCGCTCACAGCGGTCCACAGCGGTCCACAGCGGTCCACAACTCCCCACAGCCTGGCTACAACCCCAAGATATCCTTTCATAGTCCTGTCAGCTCCAGTTGCTTATTTACGAGTCGTTGCCCGAGGCGTCTCGCTCAGGACACTAATCAAAGATCAAAGGTGTGGTAGTAGCCTAACCGTATCTGTAGAGGACGCCAGATGAGAGCCCCCCCCCCCTTCTGCTTCGTGAATCTAGCCCCAGGTTCGTAAGTGCTTGCGTAACTGCTTCATGAATCTGGCCCCAGGTTCGTAAGTGCTTGCGTAACTGCTTCGTGAATCTGGCCCCAGGTTCGTAAGTGCTTGCGTAACTGCTTCATGAATCTGGCCCCAGGTTCGTAAGTGCTTGCGTAACTGCTTCATGAATCTGGCCCCAGGTTCGTAAGTGCTTGCGTAACTGCTTCATGAATCTGGCCCCAGGTTCGTAAGTGCTTGCGTAACTGCTTCATGAATCTGGCCCCAGGTTCGTAAGTGCTTGCGTAACTGCTTCATGAATCTAACCCCAAGTTCGTAAGTGCTTGCGTAACTGCTTCATGAATCTAGCCCCAGGTTCGTAGGTGCTTGCGTAACTGCTTCATGAATCTAGCCCCAGGTTCGTAAGTGCTTGCGTAACTGCTTCATGAATCTAGCCCCAGGTTCGTAAGTGCTTGCGTAACTGCTTCATGAATCTGGCCCCAGGTTCGTAAGTGCTTGCGTAACTGCTTCGTGAATCTGGCCCCAGGTTCGTAAGTGCTTGCGTAACTGCTTCATGAATCTGGCCCCAGGTTCGTAAGTGCTTGCGTAACTGCTTCATGAATCTGGCCCCAGGTTCGTAAGTGCTTGCGTAACTGCTTCATGAATCTGGCCCCAGGTTCGTAAGTGCTTGCGTAACTGCTTCATGAATCTAGCCCCAGGTTCGTAAGTGCTTGCGTAACTGCTTCATGAATCTGGCCCCAGGTTCGTAAGTGCTTGCGTAACTGCTTCATGAATCTGGCCCCAGGTTCGTAAGTGCTTGCGAAACTGCTTCATGAATCTGGCCCCAGGTTCCTAAGTGCTTGCGTAACTGCTTCATGAATCTGGCCCCAGGTTCGTAAGTGCTTGCGTAACTGCTTCTTGAATCTGGCCCCCAGGTTCGTAAGTGCTTGCGAAACTGCTTCATGAATCTGGCCCCAGGTTCCTAAGTGCTTGCGTAACTGCTTCATGAATCTGGCCCCAGGTTCGTAAGTGCTTGCGTAACTGCTTCTTGAATCTGGCCCCCAGGTTCGTAAGTGCTTGCGAAACTGCTTCATGAATCTGGCCCCAGGTTCCTAAGTGCTTGCGTAACTGCTTCATGAATCTGGCCCCAGGTTCGTAAGTGCTTGCGTAACTGCTTCATGAATCTGGCCCCTGCTTTTTACCATCAAATGAATTGTAACGACAAAAATGTACTCATCACAGCATCATGATATATCATCAAACACAGTGGTAAAGACATTCGCTCGGCGCCGCCCTAGGGCCTGGGTTCGCATCCTGGCCGGGGAGGATTGACTGGGCGCCAATCCTTAACTGTAGCCTCTGTTTACCCAACAGTAAAATGGGTATATCTGGTTGTTAAACGATTTGGCGTGTCGTATTCCAGGGGTAAAATTGGTAATTAAGGACCTGCCCGAAACGCTTGTTAGTGGCTTTACAAGAACGTAACAACTCTTGTATATATAAATAAAATAAACTTAAGTTTTTTCACTGATTTTATTTTTTTGCACTGAAATTCCGACAAAATTTCACTGAATTCTGGGAGCTGATTAGGTGACACCCTCCCCCTACGAGTCTTAGAGGGCCACTGAGGCTCTCAGCCAATGGCAGGCAACTTGAAACAATAGGGGATCCTGTGCGTACGCGCGCGCATGTGCGTCTGTGTTTCTAGCCTAATAACACTTTCTTAAACGTTTCTAGAACAAAGGTACCGTGTATGGTATCTATTCTCACCCTCTCTCTCTCTCTCTCTCTCTCTCTCTCTCTCTCTCTCTCTCTCTCTCTCTCTCTCTCTCTCTCTCTCTCTCTCTCTCTCTCTCTCTCTCTCTGTGTCTCAGTCTCGTTAATAATCTCAATGTGTTGACAGTTCCTTCACTAATCATACTTTCGCAAGAAGATATTTTTCGGGTCTCCAGTTAAAGATTACCATCTTGAACCTTTTGTTCTGGAGGCAATCTTGGGCTGTGAAACGGAGCTAGGAACTGGAGGAAAGGCCAGAAACGTCACATAAACGTATTAATAAGGGAGGGAAGGGACGTTGATAAACGCATTAATAAGGGAGGGAAGGGACGTTGATAAACGCATTAATAAGGGAGGAAAGGAACGTTGATAAACGCATTAATAAGGGAGGGAAGGGACGTTGATAAACGCATTAATAAAGGAAGAAAGGAACGTTGATAAACGCATTAATAAGGGAGGAAAGGCCAGAAACGTCACATAAACGTATTAATAAGGGAGGGAAGGAACGTTGATAAACGCATTAATAAGGGAGGGAAGGGACGTTGATAAACGCATTAATAAGGGAGGAAAGGGACGTTGATAAACGCATTAATAAGGGAGGAAAGGAACGTTGATAAACGCATTAATAAGAGAGAAAAGGAACGTTGATAAACGCATTAATAAGGGAGGAAAGGAACGTTGATAAACGCGTTAATAAGGGAGGAAAGGAACATTGATAAACGCATTAATAAGGGAGGAAAGGAACGTTGATAAACGCATTAATAAGGGAGGAAAGGAACGTTGATAAACGCATTAATAAGGGAAGAAAAAGAACGTTGATAAACGCATTAATAAGGGAAGAAAAAGAACGTTGATAAACGCATTAATAAGGGAAGAAAAGGAACGTTGATAAACGCATTAATAAGAGAGAAAAGGAACGTTGATAAACGCATTAATAAGAGAGAAAAGGAACGTTGATAAACGCATTAATAAGGGAAGAAAAAGAACGTTGATAAACGCATTAATAAGGTAAGGAAGAATTAAGGAGCGTCAGGTGAAAATCCTGACAGGAAATTGGGTGTATTGGGACAGAAACAGGCACCCAGGACCATGATATTCATTTGTCATGTGTTTAGCAACCCACAACAGTCTGGTGTATCAACCCACGGTTACAGGCCAAGGAAATCCTCGATCTTAAACCATGCTGTAAACGACCCTGTATGTTACCGTCCACCGCAAAAATCAACAAACTCAGCTCGCTGTAAATAACCAATTGCTTTGGAGATCTTGGGTTCCGAGGCTTGACTCAATCCCTCAACTCCCCGTGGAGGTATTGTGAGGTATTAAACAGGTGACAAATGGAACTCAGGGCGAGAGAGTTGGGCCAATCATCACTCAGGATGACGGCCAATCTTCCGTTGTTGGTTGTGATGGCTCCTGGCTCTGATGGGCCGGAATGATGCTCGATAGATCATTTTGTTCCATCAAGGATGTTTGCGTTTGAGGCGGAAGTGGATTGGAGGGACAGGGGACTGAGAGAGAGAGAGAGAGAGAGAGAGAGAGAGAGAGAGAGAGAGAGAGAGAGAGAGAGAGAGAGAGACTCTTTCTCACTCCTGTCTTTGTCTCTTTCTCTCTTACACTTTAATTTCTGTTCAAATGTAAACTTTTAAATTCCCAGCTTTACTACGGCTATCAAGTCTATTTTATTGTCTATTATCTTCACCCTGCTATTCCCCCCCCCCCCCTCTCTCTTTCTTATCCCCCATGGACCCCCTCCCCCTGTGTTTATTTCTGCTACCCTTTGTTCTCTCTCTCTCTCTCTCTCTCTCTCTCTCTCTCTCTCTCTTTCTCTCTCTCTCTCTTTCTCTCTCTCTCTCTCTCTCTCTCTCTCTCTCTCTCTCTCTCTCTCTCTCTGTCTCTCTCTCTCTCTCTCTCTCTCTCTCTGTCTCTCTCTCTCTCTCTCTCTCTCTCTCTCTCTCTCTCTCTCTCTCTCTCTCTCTCTCTCTCTCTCTCATTGTGACAAACAATTAAAATATTCCATTCCGTCCCATTTCTTTGCGGCTATTTTTCATCCTGTCCCTTACTGCATATATTCTATCTCTCTCCGTGTCCTGTTATTTCTCTTTCCTTCCCACTTTTCCTCTCTTTCCCTCTTTTCTTCTCCCTTTCATCTTCTCTCTTCCCTCATACCCTCAAGACCTCTCCCTACTTCTCAAACCTTCCCCCTTTCTTAACCTTTTCTCCTTACCCCATTCCCTCTCCCATCAACCATTTTCTATACCCCTGTTCCTCATCCTATTTACTCCCTTCCCTCACTCTCCCTCCCCACTCTCCCTTCCCACTCTCCCTGCTAGAGTAGCCCTCCTGCTCTCCCAGACAGCAGAACACACACACACACACAGACAGACGCTAGGAGCTTCATTTACATGGTAATAGATTTCTCGGATTTTTGCCATCTGCTGCACGACCTGATGAGCGCCTCCACCGGCCGGTTATGGAGCGGCCGAGACAGGTATTCAACTTTTCAACCGGATATTCATCTCGCAGTCAATTAAAGAGAGAAATAGAGATATATGGGGATTGTTGAGAAGTGGAAAGATCTATTCGGAATGATTCTTGGCGTCTGAAATGGTTTTCTGGGGGGATTTGGAATGGTCCTCCAGTATAGTGTGGACCACAGGAGGGGTGTCCAGCTATCGGGGATCGAACGCGGAAATGTCGATATCCCCATCAGACGAATCTTGCAGTTTCCATCCAAATAACAATTGAGTATTCAGACGAGGAGTCACAATAACGTGGCTGAAGTATGTTGACCAGACCACACACTAGAAGGTGAAGGGACGACGACGACGTTTCGGTCCGTCCTGGACCATTCTCAAGTCGATTGTGCCGTCAAAAACTGAGTATTGTTTGTCAGTTTTCAGGTTATTCTGCCAAATAATTGCTCCCTGTCCAGAGAACCAAAGCCTGCGCTGTCAAATTACTTGACGTTAGCAATAAATATTCTGACAGTGCCAAATGGACGAGAGACAGGCATGGAGAGAGTGCATGGAGTTTTAAGAAAAGTTTCAGGGGAAAACTAGGCGCTTTCAGCTGTAAACAAATGATGGTATTCTGTAAACAAACGTTGGTCTACGTGTTAATGACTCAATAACTACTTTCGTTATGCTGTAAAAAAAAGAACACGAAACAGTGGATATAAATTGGATGAGATTAAATTTAGTAAAGCCCTGGGTAAATACTGGTTTAGTAAAAGCCTGGGTTAATGATCCCTTGCTTTAGAATCCAAGATCCTTTGCCTTAGATCCAAGATCCTTTGCCTTAGACCCAAGCTCCCTTGCCTTAAACCCCGAGATCCCTTGTCTTAAACCCCCAAGATCCCTTGCCTTAAACCCCAAGATCCCTTGCCTTAAACCCCAAGATCCCTTGCCTTAAACCCCAATTCCCTTGCCTTAAACCCCAAGATCCCTTGCCTTAAACCCCAATTCCCTTGTCTTAAACCCCAATTCCCTTGCCTTAAACCCCAAGATCCCTTGCCTTAAACCCCAATTCCCTTGCCTTAAACCCCAAGATCCCTTGCCTTAGATCCAAGATCCCTTGCCTTAGACCCCAAGATCCCTTGCCTTAAACCCCAATTCCCTTGCCTTAAACCCCAAGATCCCTTGCCTTAGATCCAAGATCCCTTGCCTTAGACCCCAAGATCCCTTGCCTTAAACCCCAATTCCCTTGCCTTAAACCCCAAGATCCCTTGCCTTAGATCCAAGATCCCTTGCCTTAGACCCCAAGATCCCTTGCCTTAAACCCCAATTCCCTTGCCTTAAACCCCAAGATCCCTTGCCTTAGACCCAAGATCCCTTGCCTTAGACCCAAGATCCCTTGCCTTAGACCCAAGATCCCTTGCCTTAGACCCAAGATCCCTTGCCTTAGACCCAAGATCCCTTACCTTAGACCCAAGATCCCTTCCATTAGACCCAAGATCCCTTGCCTTAGACCCAAGATCCCTTGCCTTAGACCCAAAGATCCCTTACCTTAGACCCAAAGATCCCTTGCCTTAGACCCAAGATCCCTTGCCTTAGACCCAAAGATCCCTTACCTTAGACCCAAGATCCCTTCCCTTAGACCCAAGATCCCTTACCTTAGACCCAAAATCCCTTGCCTTAGACCCAAGATCCCTTCCCTTAGACCCAAAATCCCTTGCCTTAGACCCAAGATCCCTTACCTTAGACCCAAGATCCCTTCCCTTAGACCCAAGATCCCTTACCTTAGACCCAAGATCCCTTGCCTTAGACCCAAGATCCCTTGCCTTAGACCCCAAAATCCCTTCCCTTAGACCCAAAATCCCTTCCCTTAGACCCAAGATCCCTTCCCTTAGACCCAAGATCCCTTACCTTAGACCCCAAGATCCCTTCCCTTAGACCCCAAGATCCCTTCCCTTAGACCCTGGTACGTCCCCCAAATCACGACCATAAACCATTATATTCTTAAGCTATCGTGTCCTCCCGAAGGGCTACGACATCCTTACACTTCCCTTGTCCACCAGTCCTGATCACCTCCACTGTTGTGGCCGGAGGCTGGATTTATTAAGCAGCAAAGCATCTGAGTGGATCAGGTTCTCTGCCTCAAAGGAGCCGTGATCCTTTGGTTCACGCGCGGTGACAGAACCTGATCTTCCCTGGATCATGCCACTCCAATCTGAGTTTCGATTGGCTGCACAGATCTCGCGATAATCCCATTGGATTGCGTGTATCAGTTCCCGGTTCGCAGTTCTCTTTCTCGTCTAGTATAGTCTCTGGTTTGGGTGGCAATTTGTCTCAGGAACTAGAGGCTTTTCGAGTTGTCTTAAGTACTGCCAATCATCTTAGGAACCCGCCATATAGACTGTGGTTCTCTATGTGTATCGAAAGTTGTAACAATCCACGAATAATTCTATTAAACTAACATGTAGATAGGAAATGTAGATGTTTATCTCTCAGAATGTTTGGTAATATGTTTATTGTTTGTGATGTGTGTCTATGTATGTATTAACACGTTGTACTGAACGGGGTGAGAATAGCTTGAGCTACCTCATCCCTTTGTGTGGATTTGACCTCAATAAACTTATTTCAATTTCAACATGTTGATAATGGGAGAAACAGGATATTAGAATAGGCATGGGTCTCTCTCTCTCTCTCTCTCTCTCTCTCTCTCTCTCTCTCTCTCTCTCTCTCTCTCTCTCTCTCTCTCTCTCTCTCTCTCTCTCTCTCTCTCTCTCTCTCTCTCTCTCTCTCTCTCTCCCCCTCCCCCTCTCTCCCTCTCTCCCTCACCCCCCCCCCCCACACACACACACACACACACACACACACACACACACCCACACACACACACACACACACACACACACACACACACACACACACACACACACCCACACACACACACACATCACCCATCCCCCCAAAAACCCTTCAACAAACTTCCGTGAACAAGCGGACCAAACACAAGTCTCACAAACAAATATGTGTAGAATATTTACCAACAGATGTTGGGCCCCCATTGTCTCCGTACCAAACACACACACACACACACACACACACACACACACACACACACACACACACACACACACACACACACACACACACACACACACACACACACATATACGCGCAAATAAATATATATTTATTTTTTTTACCAGGTCCTCGATTGTGTAACACACCAACTCTCATTGTATTTACAACGGCACTTGTAAAACAATGTCACAGAGGCGTATGTAGGTTCTAGAGGCTCGTTTGTACCACAAAGGAACCAATGTTGTGGAGAATATGCAGAGGACTCCCCAAGCCCGGCCCGAGGCCAGGCTTGACTTGTGAGAGTTTGGTCCACCAGGCTGTTGCTTGGTGGACCAAACTCTCACAAGTCAAGCCTGGCCTCGGGCCGGGCTTGGGCAGTAGAAGAACTCCCAGAACCCCATCAAGCAGGTATATGTGGGCCTGCGGGCCGCTCCAAGCAACAGCCTGGTGGACCAAACTCTCACAAGTCAAGCCTGGCCTCGGGCCGGGCTTGGGCAGTAGAAGAACTCCCAGAACCCCATCAAGCAGGTATATGTGGGCCTGCGGGCCGCTCCAAGCAACAGCCTGGTGGACCAAACTCTCACAAGTCAAGCCTGGCCTCGGGCCGGGCTTGTGGGAGTAGAAGAACTCCCAGAACCCCATCAACCAGGTATATGTGGGCCTGCGGGCCGCTCCAAGCAACAGCCTGGTGGACCAAACTCTCACAAGTCAAGCCTGGCCTCGGGCCGGGCTTGTGGGAGTAGAAGAACTCCCAGAACCCCATCAACCAGGTATATGTGGGCCTGCGGGCCGCTCCAAGCAACAGCCTGGTGGACCAAACTCTCACAAGTCAAGCCTGGCCTCGGGCCGGGCTTGGGGAGTAGAAGAACTCCCAGAACCCCATCAAGCAGGTATATGTGGGCCTGCGGGCCGCTCCAAGCAACAGCCTGGTGGACCAAACTCTCACAAGTCAAGCCTGGCCTCGGGCCGGGCTTGGGGAGTAGAACTCCCAGAACCCCATCAACCAGGTATATGTGGGCCTGCGGGCCGCTCCAAGCAACAGCCTAGTGGACCAAACTCTCACAAGTCAAGCCTGGCCTCGGGCCGGGCTTGGGCAGTAGAAGAACTCCCAGAACCCCATCAAGCAGGTATATGTGGGCCTGCGGGCCGCTCCAAGCAACAGCCTGGTGGACCAAACTCTCACAAGTCAAGCCTGGCCTCGGGCCGGGCTTGTGGGAGTAGAAGAACTCCCAGAACCCCATCAAGCAGGTATATGTGGGCCTGCGGGCCGCTCCAAGCAACAGCCTGGTGGACCAAACTCTCACAAGTACTCTCAGAACCCCATCAAGCAGGGATCAACCAGGTATCAACCAGGGCAGAACTGGTGAACTAGGCATTCCAACATGCCACCTACACGTGTAAAGTATGAGTCTATGTATGTATTAAGGTAACTGAAAACTCACACCCTAGAAGTGACTCGAACCCTTACTGCCAGGAGCACTCTGCAACTGGTGTACAGGAGCCCTTAACCACTCGACCTGCTGTCCTGTACACCAGTTCCATAGTGCTCCTGGCAGTATGGGTTCGAGTCACTTCTGGGGTGTGAGTTTTCAGTTGCATATATGCCTGGGGACCATTCAGGCTTGTTCGCATATATTTAGGTATATATGTATGAGTTTATATATTTAGGTATATATATAAGATCGTAGTGAAATCACAGTGGAGCCACATATCAATATAAAATCATTTTGAGGCAATGGTGTAGTGACTTGAAAGAGCGTTCTGATCAGTCCCAGACACCTGCCTTAACTGATTCCGGTTAAAGCAGGTGTCCGGTTCGGGTCTAAGTTGGTCTTAACCGGTTCGGATTTAGTCGGGTTCCGATTCAGGGCCTCCTGAATCTCCCAGTGAATTCAGCCAGCCAGCCAGCCAGCCAGCCAGCCAGCCAGCCAGCCAGCTAGCCAGCCAGCCAGCCAGCCAGCCAGCCAGCCAGCCAGACAGCCAGCCAGCTTGCCAGCCAGCCAGCCAGCCAGCCAGCCAGCCAGCCAGCTAGCCAGCCAGCCAGCCAGCCAGCCAGCCAGCCAGCCAGCCAGCCAGCCAGCCAGCCAGCTAGCATTCTTCTGGGATATATATATTATAATGCAAGAAAGAGAAAAATGGTTTTAACTTTTTTCCGGAGAGATACTCACTACCCGTCTCCTGAGGCAAGGACGGGCTCCTTCAAAACCTTGAGAAGCTAGCATATGTGTGTGTGTGTGTGTATGTGTGTGTGTGTGTGGGTGGGTGAGTGTGTGTGTGTGTGTGTGTGTGTGTGTGTGTGTGTGTGTGTGTGTGTGTGTGTGTGTGTGGGTGGGTGTGTGTGTGGGGCAGTAGAATAACGGTGTATATCCCCCATATCCCATGTGTTGTATAGTAAGCATTTAGGCAGCAATACACATCGTATGTGTTGTATGATATGCCACTAAGTAGCATTATATCCCCCAGAGTGCTACTTAAAGTTTCTCTTGCGTGAGTTCAAAGGTATCTTTTCTGAAGCAGATTTAGTATTTGAAGAATATTGAACGTTGTAGAGACCATCACATGGGAGCAGGAGTTTACTCTGTTTACAACTGTTTGTTGATTTTTGGTACTATGGCTTGTTGGGGGAACACACACACACACGCACGCAAACCACCCCCTCCACACTCAACGCCACTCTCTTCCCTCTCACACCCTCTCCCACTCTCACAACACCCTCACTTCCATCCCCCAACAGACCTCTCGATCAAATGAAAATACATTGTGATGAAAATTCGGCCAATCTTGGTGATCATGTAAGTAGTGGGTATGCGGACAAAACGGCAGGTGCCTTCCTTGGGGAGCCCAGAATGTGAAGAACTTACAGATGTGCATTGCTGCTGCTCCACAGATGTTTACATTAGATTTAGATCGAAGGAATTTACAGAAGCGTTGTGTGTGGAGGATGGGATGTGTGAAAGTAGTTGATTCAATGTGTTGAAAAGTGGTTTGGTTAGGTTCGTGTTTATCTGTTTGGACGGCTCGGTGTGTGTTATGTGTGTGTACTCACCAATTTGTGCTTGCGGGGGTTGAGCTCTGGCTCTTTGGTCCCGCCCCTCAACTGTCAATCAACTGGTGTACAGGTTCCTGAGCCTATTGGGCTCTATCATATCTACACTTGAAACAGTGTGTGTGTGTGTGTGTGTGTGTGTGTGTGTGTGTGTGTGTGTGTGTGTGTGTGTGTGTATATGTGTGTGTGTGACTTAAGAGCTCCTGGGCCCCAGATTGTTATCTATCGGTCATATGGTACAAATTTTTCTTGACTTATGATGAATTAGTATTGCTTCCATTAAAGCCTTGCACTTACTACCAGTACACGTGATGAATACATATACTCACATTCATTAAACTCACCTGAGCATGGGATTCGTGTCTGTCCTCACTATCCTGTCACCAACCAGGATAGTCTGTGTGTCCAGTCTGTCTATCCTCACGTCCCATGACTACTTTTTCCCCTACGGTCTGAGGCAAGCTTTTCTCAGACCCTTTTCAGTGCATGGCTTCACCCTTGTTGAAATATTACAATTTGAAAATGAGGAGAAAGGTTTAAGTTATTGCGATTGTGTAGGACTTTGATGGGATTGTGAGGACATGGAGGTGGGATAGGAGGGAGGGATGGAACGGTGCCGAGCCATTTTCAGGGATGGGGATGGAATGGCGACCTGGCAAGGCTTTTGCTGTGTCGACCAGTCCATGTAGTTGGGTTAGACTTGTAAGAAAGCTGGGGTTATTAAGCCCCCCCCCTTCCTTGAGGCTAGTTTTAATTCCCACACACACAGACCTCACTATCCACCCACATACGTCCCTTCAATCTCCTTCCATCTTCCGCCCTTCTCCCACTCACAACTTTCCTAACTTGCTCTCATTTTCCCTTTCTCTAACATCCTAACCCACATCCTAACACAACACTATCACCTCAACATCCTTCAACACCTGGAAACCTGGGGCCAGATTCACGAAGCAGTTACATAAACACTTACGAACGTGTACATCTTTCCTCAATCTTTGACGCCTTTGGTTACATTTATTAAACAGTTTACAAGCATGAAAACTTGCCAATCAACTGTTGTTATTGTTATAAACAGCCTCCTGGTGCTTCGGAGCTCATTAACTGTTTAATAATTGTAAACAAAGCCGCCAAAGATTGAGAAAAGATGTACAGGTTCGTAAGTGCTTGCGTAACTGCTTCGTGAATCTAGCCCCAGGTTCGTAAGTGCTTGCGTAACTGCTTCGTGAATCTGGCCCCAGGTTCGTAAGTGCTTGCATAACTGCTTCGTGAATCTGGCCCCAGGTTCGTAAGTGCTTGCGTAACTGCTTCGTGAATCTAGCCCCAGGTTCGTAAGTGCTTGCGTAACTGCTTCGTGAATCTAGCCCCAGGTTCGTAAGTGCTTGCGTAACTGCTTCGTGAATCTGGCCCCTGGTTCGTAAGTGCTTGCGTAACTGCTTCGTGAATCTGGCCCCTGGTTCGTAAGTGCTTGCGTAACTGCTTCATTAATCTAGCCCCAGGTTCGTAAGTGCTTGCGTAACTGCTTCATTAATCTAGCCCCAGGTTCGTAAGTGCTTGCGTAACTGCTTCGTGAATCTGGCCCCTGGCTACCACCACAACCCCCATCCTAGCTACCACAAACCACCTAGATAACAGTGTATCCCCTGAACTCTTAAAAAGATATATTCTCATATTCTTATCATATTCTCACTCTACTCATATGCTCACCTTCTCATTCTGCTGTTAATAGTCATATTCTCATGATAGGAGATAAACGAGCGGAAAAAGTGTGATAATTGGCAAAGTTAATAACCCCCCGGGGGGAAGCTAACGAGTAATTAAGGTCCTGATGACCCCATCCGCCTCGTTTCCGGCTGCATTACGCGAATTACGCGCCAGAAATTGACTCGCTCGGTATCGTAACTGCCCAATTCCAGGGCATTAACTACTTACGTGTTTAACGCATTTGTCCTCCCCCCCCCCTCCCCCCCCCCTGGAGTGAAGGGACACGGAAGAGAGAGAGAGAGAGAGAGAGAGAGAGAGAGAGAGAGAGAGAGAGAGAGAGAGAGAGAGAGAGAGAGAGAGAGAGAGAGAGAGAGAGTTCTAAAAAGTTAACTAAGTGACAAACGCAAGACAAACAAGAGAATTAACGGGTATACCCAAATATAACAAAGGCAGGAGGCTTGTGCTGGCGGCCACAAGGTGTTGGGGGAAAGAACTTTTCTCAGAAATTATGGTGGAGTTAATGCAGAGAGATGGAAGGTCTCCATGTGTGAAATTGACTTGTAATGAAGGAGGAGGAGGGGTAGAGGGAGGGTTTGGGTAGAGGAAGGGAGGGGAGAGAAAGGGAGAAGGGATGGGTAAGAATGAGACGAGCAAGGAAAAAAAATAATTCTGATCGAGGAGCTGCCTCGTATGGGCCAATAGGCCTTCTGCAGTTGCCTTTGTTCTTATGTTCTTATGACCAGGGCGCCTGACAGCTGGGTGGACAGCGCTTCGGATTCGTAGTCCTGAGGTTCCGGGTTCGATCCCCGGTTGAGGCGGAGACAAATGAGCAAAATGTTTCTTGCACTCTGATGCCCCCTGTTACCTAGCAGTAAATAGGTACCTGGGAGTTAGACAGCTGCTACGGGCTGCTTCCTGGGGGGGTGGAGGCCTGGTCGAAGACCGGGCCGCGGGAACACTAAGCCCCGAAATCACCTCAAGATATCCTCAAGATAAAATACCTCCCCAAATAAATAATAGTATCAATAATACAACTAAAATTTAACCCTAATCAAATACAACATGTACACAAGCATGCGAGTGTGTATATATGAATGTTACACAGTATTCATCTATAGACATCCATATATGGGGAAACACATGTGAAGAACCTCTCACACACTCACAGCTCCCTGACAAGAGGGAGCCAGCTTAGCTTAGCTGTCAACACCCACACATCATGTCAGCAAGACGGACAGCCCGCCTGCTATCATAACATCGTGTCAGCAAGGCGGACAGCCCGCCTGCTATCATAACATCGTGTCAGCAAGACGGACAGCCCGCCTGCTATCATAACATCGTGTCAGCAAGGCGGACAGCCCGCCTGCTATCATAACATCGTGTCAGCAAGGCGGACAGCCCGCCTGCTATCATAACATCGTGTCAGCAAGGCGGACAGCCCCCCTCCCTGCTATCATAATGTGTCAGCAAGGCAGACAGCCAGCCTGGGCCTCATACCCATCCTATGAGTGATGGACCCCCATACCCATCCTGTGAGTAATAAACCCACAAACCCATTCTGTAAGTGGTAGGACACATTAGTGCCTCATAATAGACTTAGGTTCTATACCTCAGTGCGGAGGAATAGTGAGGGAACAGAATGAGGGGGTGAGGGAAGAGTGAGAGAAGGAGAGACAAATGAGTGAAGGAGTATATTGTGAGGGAAGGTGGTTATAGTGTGAGGGAGCCGGTCGGCCGAGCGGACAGCACGCTGGGCTTGTGATCCTGTGGTCCTGGGTTTGATCCCAGGCGCCGGCGAGAAACAATGGGCAGAGTTTCTTTCACCCTATGCCCCTGTTACCTAGCAGTAAAATAAATCCTGGGAGTTAGTCAGCTGTCACGGGCTGCTTCCTGGGGGTGGAGGCCTGGTCGAGGACCGGGCCGCTGGGACACTAAAGTCCCGAAATCATCTCAAGATAGGGAGCCAATATAATTCTCACCTTAATCTCACTATCAATTTTCCCCCTTAATTTCAGTTCCAAGTTTCCCATTAGCGTCACCCTATTTTCCATTTAATTTCACTGCGAATTTACATTAGTCACCCCTTTCAATAACGTTTTCTTATACATATGCAATGAATTGATAGTTTTTGTAATAAAAATTAGTAAATATTAGGCTAGATTAGGTTAAATTAGGTTAAAGAGAGAGATTAAAGTTAAGGTTAGATAAAGGTTAATGATAGGTTAGTATTACCGTTGAGTAAATATTAGGTTAGGTTAAAGTTAGATTAGGTTCGGTTAATATTAGATTAGGTTAGGTTAATTTAGGTTAAGGCTAAAATTAAGGTGAAATTAGGTTAAAATTAAGGTTAGGTTAAGGTTTCTCGCTGCTTGTGTTATGGCTATATTCATTTAGTTAATCAGAGTTCAGTCTTTTGACCAATCAGAGTTCTGTTTAACCCTTCAATGTTTAAACCAATCAGAGTTCTGTTTAACTCTTCAATGTTTAAACCAATCAGAGTTCTGTTTAACCCTTCAATGTTTAAACCAATCAGAGTTCTGTTTAACTCTTCAATGTTTAAACCAATCAGAGTTCTGTTTAACCCTTCAATGTTTAAACCAATCAGAGTTCTGTTTAACTCTTCAATGTTTAAACCAATCAGAGTTCTGTTTAACCCTTCAATGTTTAAACCAATCAGAGTTCTGTTTAACCCTTCAATGTTTAAACCAATCAGAGTTCTGTATAACTTAATGTTTAAACCAATCAGAGTTCTGTATAACTTAATGTTTAAACCAATCAGAGTTCTGTATAACTTAATGTTTAAACCAATCAGAGTTCTGTATAACTTAATGTTTAAACCAATCAGAGTTCACACAGATTATACCCAACATACTCTTGCATTGCATTTAATTTCTGATTAAACATCCCACAGCAAAAATTAAAACTATTATACAAACGAAAAAATACCATTAATAGTCATAATAGATTAAGATTTCAACATATAACAACCCATTCGCCTGTTAAGAGAGTGCCTTTTGCACCATCTTATTATAGTGACTTAATGGGCAGTTATATAGTAGGATTTTGTACTATTTACTCAATAGAGTTTGGGGAAAAAAGCTAAAAAACTTACTGAGGTATTTTTTAGAGTTGTATAGTACGTATGTGTACTATGTTAGGACCTCATATATAGCTTGTTTTAGGCCTAAGAGAGTTATTATTATCAACGTAACTATGCACAACTTTTTCTAAATTGAGTCTAAATTGAAGCTTTGTACAGTCTCCGTGGTGCAGTGGTAAGACACTCGCCTGGCGTTCCGCGAGCGCTTTGTCATGGGTTCGTATCCTGGCCGGGGAGGATTTACTGGGCGCAAATCCTTAACTGTAGCCTCTGTTTAACTCAACAGTAAAATGTGTACTTGGTTGTAACAAGGATTCTTCGCGGCGGGGATCGTGTTCCAGGGATCTGCCCGAAACGCTACGCGTACTAGTGGCTCTACAACCATGTAACAACTCTTGTATATATCTCAAAAAAAAAAATCGTACCGAAATATCTACTTTCTAATTGTCCATCACGTCTATATATATCACAGCAGAGCTACTTGCCCCGATCCTGTGACAGGTAAGTTACGGGCTCACCATAGCCCGTGCTACTTGGAACTTGCTCCGAGTAGCTGAATCTATAACAACAACAACAGATAGTTCACATCATTACCATAAAGCGCCATCTAAACAGATTGGGCTGATATATTAATCAGCAATAGATAGATAGATAGTAGATAGATAATAGATAGATTAGATAGAAACCAACGGGAAGACCCGAGTTTCCAGTGCTGGAGCGACAGGAAAAAGGGGGTGGAAGGAGGGGTCGAACTGGAAGTGGGAGTAGACAATTTTAGCGTGGGCTGCCCAATCGTTTCCCCTCCCGGATCAGCTGATAATTGGCGGGAACGACGGCCGCCGGCCTCAATAATCACCAGACCAACTGCCAATTAACAAAGTCAACATTTATAGACAAACTAATAGCATCCTGAGAAGCTCCCTTGCTGTCTTGAAGGGTTGTGGTAGCTGGGAGGAGTGGTAGACAGCTGAGAGGGGGTGGTAGACAGCTGGGAGGGGGTGGTAGACAGCTGAGAGGGGGTGGTAGACAGCTGGGAGTGGTGGTAGACAGCTGGGAGGGGTGGTAGACAGCTGAGAGGGGGTGGTAGACAGCTGGGAGTGGTGGTAGACAGCTGGGAGGGGTGGTAGAATGCTGGGAGGGGTGGTAGAATGCTGGGAGGGGTGGTAGACAGCTGGGAGGGGTTGTAGAATGCTGGGAGGGGGTGGTAGACAGCTGAGAGGGGGTGGTAGACAGCTGAGAGGAGTGGTAGAATGCTGGGAGGGGTGGTAGACAGCTGAGAGGGGTGGTAGACAGCTGAGAGGAGTGGTAGAATGCTGGGAGGGGTGGT
The DNA here is from genome assembly GCF_040958095.1 of Procambarus clarkii. NCBI lineage: Eukaryota > Metazoa > Arthropoda > Malacostraca > Decapoda > Cambaridae > Procambarus > Procambarus clarkii. The sequence goes on from NC_091228.1 coordinate 4,928,258, forward strand.
AGACAGCTGGGAGGGGTAGTAGACAGCTGGGAGGGGTGGTAGACAGCTGAGAGTAAAAAAAAAATAGTGGAAGAGCGTTGGAATGTGGTAATGTGTAGTTAAGGTTATTAGTAAGTCGGTGAAGGAGAAAAATTAAGTTGCTGGTAGGAACGACATTTTAGCGTGTTTTCGCCGTTTTCTAAAACCTCGCGTATATTCTCCGTTTTCTGAAACCTTGCGTATATTCTTCGTTTTCTGAAACCTTGCGTATGTTCTCCGTTTTCTGAAACCTTGCGTATATTCTCCGTTTTCTGAAACCTGGCATATATTCTCCCTTTTCTGAAACCTTGCGTATGTTCTCCGTTTTCTAAAACCTTGCGGATATTCTCCGTTTTCTAGAACTTTGTGTCGAAGCGAGGAGTGACTATAGCAATGTGATTAGACTTAACTCCAATATAATTCTCGAACACTGATTGGCTGGATGCAGCTCCTCCTCGTGTGCTGATTGGCCGGGATTTACTCGCGATTTCATAATTGAACATAAAACCCTAACTTGGCTTATATTCAACATAGCACTAATTGAATGTTGTGTTTTGTTAATACAGAACTGTCTCGTATATTTGATTTAGTTACCGCTTAACATTGTAATAGACAATGGGTAGTGGCGGTTTTCTATGATCAATTACAGGGTAGACGATGCTGTTTTTTGGGCTTATTCGTAGGTTTGGCGGTTCGCCTCCTTACTTATCTTCCCATAGGTCTTACCCCAACTCCCAACCCCCACGACCCTACCCACAGCCTTCCCCACGTCTAATAGCAGTTAGGTGTAGGGAGGGCCCTGAAGCTCGGGTTCCGTAATGAGGTTTTAATTGATTTTTAAAGAGCTTGGGTTAAAAAGTCCTTCTGTCAGTTTCTCTGTCCATATCTCTCCCGTCTTCCCTATTCCAGTCCGTCCTCCCTTCACACGGGGTTTACGTACTATCCTTGCAGCCTGGTAGTACAGAATAGGCAAGTACATCCATGGGTCTGTGTGCGTACTAGTGGCTTTAGGTATTGTATGTACTATCTTTATCTTTAAATCCGGCATTATGAATGTAACTCTATGGATGAACCTTTACCTGAATAAAGAATTTGAATCTGTATATACATGGATCTGTATATTCATGGATGTATTCATACACATGGGCCTGTATATACAGTATGCATTAGACAGTGATGTGGTGGAGGCTGACTCCATACACAGTTTCAAGTGTAGATATGATAGAGCCCAGTAGGCTCAGGAACCTGTACACCAGTTGTTTGACGGTTGAGAGGCGGGACCAAAGAGCCAAAGCTCAACCTCCGCAAGCACAACTAGGTGAGTACAGTACATAAGAACATAAGAACAAAGGTAATTGCAGAAGGCCTATTGGCCCATACGAGGCAGCTCCTATCTATAACCCCCCAATCCCAATCATATACTTGTCCAACCAGCGCTTGAAACAATGGAGGGACCCCACCTCCACCACGTTACGCGGTAATTGGTTCCACAAATCAACAACCCTGTTACCGAACCAGTATTTACCCAAGTCTTTCCTTAATCTAAACTTATCCAATTTATGCCCATTGTTTCGTGTTCTGTCTTGTGTTGATACTTTTAATACCCTAATAATATCCCCTTTGTTATGTCCATTCACCCACTTGTAAACCTCTATCATGTCACCCCTAACTCTTCGCCTTTCCAGTGAATGCAATTTAAGCTTTGTTAATCTTTATTCATATGAAAGATTTCTAATTTGGGGAATTACCTTAGTCATCCTACGCTGGACACGTTCAAGTGAATTTATATCCATTCTATAATATGGCGACCAAAACTGAACTGCATAATCTAAATGGGGCCTAACCAGAGCAAGATATAGCTTGAGAACCACACCAGGTATCTTGTTACTAACGCTGCGATTAATAAATCCCAGTGTCCTATTTGGCTTATTACGAACATTCATGCATTGATCCTTTTGTTTTAAATTCTTACTAATCATAACTCCCAGATCCCTTTCGCAATCCGACTTCGCAATCTCAACACCATCTAGCTCGTATCTGCAACTCTATCATCATTACCTAACCTCAGAACTTTACATTTATCAGCATTAAACTGCATCTGCCAATCCTTTGACCATTTCAAAACCCTATCTAGATCAACTTTAAGTGATAGTGAGTCTTCTTCCGTGTTAATTTCCTTACCGATTTTTGTATCATCTGCAAATTTGCAAATGTTGCTACTCAAACCTGAATCTAAATCATTTATATATATTATAAACAACAGAGGTCCCAGGACAGAGCCCTGAGGCAACTCCTATTTAAACCGCTTT
>NC_091228.1:4933084-4978084 GCF_040958095.1 Procambarus clarkii
TTATAAGTTGTGTGTGGTCTGTTCTCTCTGATTCCTCATTCCATAACATGGCATTTATTCACATTGAGTTCCATTGGCCACATGGCACTCCAAGCACCTATTTTATCTACATCAATTTGAAGGGCATTACAATACACACAGGAATTTTTTACTATGTCGTAGCTCAGTGGATTAAGGCAGCGTCTGGGATGCTCTCAGACGTAGGTTCGAATCCTCGTCACGGCCCTTGTGGATTTGGGCATTACAATAGTCCAGGTCTCCTATCTTTCCTAGTAGCTTAGCGTCATTAGCAAACATGTTCATATAATTCTGAATTAATTCTGGTAAATTGTTAATGTAGTCGATGAACATTACTGGTGCAAGAACTGAGCCCTGTGGTACTCCGCTAGTGACACTCCTCCTGTCAGATACATTGTCTCTGTTGACCAGACCACACACTAGATGGTGAAGGGACGACGACGTTTCAGCCCGTCCTGGACCATTCTCAAGTCCATTCAATCGACTTGAGAATGGTCCACGACGGACCGAAACGTCGTCGTCCCTTCACCTTCTAGTGTGTGGTCTGGTCAACATACTTTAGCCACGTTATTGTGACTCATCGCCTGTACATTGTCTCTGATTACTGCCATCATCTGTCTGTCAGTTAGAGAATTTTTCATCCATGTCACAAGTCTCCCTGTCACACCTCCAGCATGTTCCAGTTTCCAGAAGAGCCTCTTGTGTGGGTCTGTATCAAAAGCCTTTTTTTTTAGGTTCAGATAGACAGTCAACCCAACCACCTCTGTCCTGTAGAATCTCTGTGGGTCTATCATAAAAAACTTAGATTTGTTACACAGGATCTTCCTGCTCGAAAACCATTCTATCAGCCCGTCATTGTGTCATTATTCTCTAGAAGTCACAGACCTCAGATACAGCCCGGGCATCAGAGCGTCTACACGCGCTCTCTTACACACGCTACAAGCTAGTTCGTGGCCCGTGTAGAAGATAGAAGATATATATATATATATTTATAATAAAACTAAGAAAAAGCAGTGGACGTTTGGTACTCCAATTCCTGCCCACAACCTAATCATTCTACAACAACATCTCCCATTTGGGTTGAACTTTTTTCTATTGTTTTGATTACTACGCTTGTAATTAATACGGGTTTGCAATTAATAGAGGGTCTTCTCGGCTATCATTGTGTAGATTCGAACTATGTTATCATTTGTCCAAACCCACAGAGAGTCTCGGGTTTGCTTCAGGTTAGGTTAGGTTAGGTTCCCATTCATGGTCTTCCCCTTTCTGCTAAGTGAGTAGTTGCCGGAACAACCGTGGACATCTTCAAGAGGAAACTAGATTGTTTTCTCCAAGGAGTGCCGGACCAGCCGGGCTGTGGTGGGTGTGTGGGCCTGCGCTGGGCCGCTCCAAGCAACAGCCTGGTGGACCAAACTCTCACAAGTCAAGCCTGGCCTCGGGCCGGGCTTGGGGAGTAGAAGAATTCCCAGAACCCCATCAAGCAGGTATATGTGGGCCTGCGGGCCGCTCCAAGCAACAGCCTGGTGGACCAAACTCTCACAAGTCAAGCCTGGCCTCGGGCCGGGCTTGGGCAGTAGAAGAACTCCCAGAACCCCACCAAGTAGGTATATGTGGGCCTGCGGGCCGCTCCAAGCAACAGCCTGGTGGACCAAACTCTCACAAGTCAAGCCTGGCCTCGGGCCGGGCTTGGGCAGTAGAAGAACTCCCAGAACCCCATCAAGCAGGTATCAACGTACCGTCCCAGCTTACTATTCCTCCCGTCCAACCACCCCACTACTCTCTCCCTTCCGTCCCACCACCTCACTACTCTCCCTCTCCCTTGAAGACCATCCCAGAAGACGGTAATGCTCCCGTCGTAAATAAATCTTCAGAGGAGAGAGCTCCACATGAATGTATAATTAGGAATGATAAATTCTCATTTCTTATTTTGATGAGGCGGCAGGATGAACGGCGAACGGTCTTGCTCTTAAAGAATGACGTCCTGGGAGACGCAAAAACCTCAGTAATTACGTGTATACCACTCAGCTACTTCTTGCCCCGAGTTTATATCTGTTCCTCCTCATTTCCTAAGATCTTCTTGCTGTTCCTCATTCCGTTCTGTTCCACATGGAGCCGGTCGGCTGAGCGGACAGCACGCTGGACTTGTGATCCTGTGGTCCTGGGTTCGATCCCAGGCGCCGGCGAGAAACATTGGGCAGAGTTTCTTTCACCCTATGCCCCTGTTACCTAGCAGTAAAATAGGTACCTGGGTGTTAGTCAGCTGTCACGGGCTGCTTCCTGGGGGTGGAGGCCTGGTCGAAGACTGGGCCGCGGGAACACTAAAAGCCCCGAAATCATCTCAAGATAACTTCAAGATAACATCTCCAAGGCCTCTATCTATAGTGTATTTTCTTAACCCTGCTCTTCCATCTACCTCTCCTCTTCTATCTACCTCTCCTCTTCCATCTACCTCTCCTGTTCTATCTACTTCTTCCCCTCCCACAGCTCCTCTCTGCCTCCCTATTCTGGCGGTGAGGTAAAAAGGACAGCAAAAACTAGTTTAGATTAGGGAGACAATGACGCGGTAATCTGTTTCACTGATTGTCGGAGGCATTAAGTTGAAGTTGGGGTGTACACTGGCCTGTCTGTGATCACTGGTCAGGCTCCAGCTCCTGGGCTCTGGCTAGTACCTAATAACTAACTAAATCCGGGTTTCTCGCGTGTCAATATATCCATCTAATTCATGTATGGAACTGGTCACAAGTTTATTTAATATCTAGTGCTAATGTGTACATATATATATATATTAGTATATTTTGGTAGCAGTCTTTCCTGTAGACATATATTATTAAATATGACCGAAAAAGTAAGATTAATAATTCTAACACGAATTTTCTCAATCTTTCGTACATTACGCTTCACTGTTGGAGGTAAATCAAAAATCACTTCTCCAAAATTCATTTTTATTTCTAGTCTACTAGAAATAAAAATGAATTTTGGAGAAGTGATTTTTGATTTACCTCCAACAGTGAAGCGTAATGTACGAAAGATTGAGAAAATTCGTGTTAGAATTATTAATCTTACTTTTTCGGTCATATTTAATAATATATATATATATATATATATATATATATATATATATATATATATATATAATAGGGGGTACCACCTCTGGTACATTTGTAGGGTCCCATAGCCTCGGAGAAGGGAATACACAGCATTCAGAGGAAAACTTGCCATTTCACTCTAAATACGTATGATTATTGTTATTATTTATGTTGTACACTTTATTATACACGGTTACATAGTTACGTAGTTAAGTTACATATCTGATTGGTTACAAAAAGTGGACGTTAAGAGGAAATTAAGGGAAGTTTGTTTCCTAGAGGCTGTAGATTTCTTCGAATTCCTCCGACGCCGGGCAGGAACCGAGGATGAAGCGGGCATTCCCCCTCTGGATCGCCACACTGAGGCGCTGGAAGATGTTGTTGTTATAGATTCAGCTACTCAGAACAAGTTCAAAGTTGCACGGGCTATGGTGAGCCCGTAGTGGACTTACCTGGCACAGGAGCGGGGCAAGTAGCACGGGCTATGATGAGCCCGTAGTGGACTTACCTGGCACAGGAGCGGGGCAAGTAGCACGGGCTATGGTGAGCCCGTAGTGGACTTACCTGGCACAGGAGCGGGGCAAGTAGCACGGGCTATGGTGAGCCCGTAGTGGACTTACCTGGCACAGGAGCGGGGCAAGTAGCACGGGCTATGATGAGCCCGTAGTGGACTTACCTGGCACAGGAGCGGGGCAAGTAGCACGGGCTATGGTGAGCCCGTAGTGGACTTACCTGGCACAGGAGCGGGGCGCTGGAAGAGAAAACTTGCCGCTCTAGGGACTCTTGTAACTTCAATGAGCCTGGAATCAGGATCCTTAAGAAACCTTCTTGCGCTCTCTCCCCACGGACTAAGAGTGTCAGATTCTATTGGAACAAAGTTGTATTGGTGATCTATTTGCCTGTTCTTGGTTGACTTGTTTCTTTCTCTGTGTCGCTGCGGCTCCTGCTTGGCCGGCAGAGAGGTTGATGTATGTGGCTGCCAGGGTGGATACGCAAGTGTAATCACACGTCAATTGTCTGCCATTCTTCCCAGGGTGCAGTGTGATTTCATCTGGTCGGCCAGCAAAGCTGACAGAGTTAGGGTTCAATAGATTGCAAGGCTCTCTCTCTGCTGGACACTAGGCACAGGTAAGGCTCCTCTTAATGATGTCATCAACTTCGTCGTGTCGTGTCTGCCAACCGCCTGATTTTCCTCAGTGCAGGTCATGCAATCCATATTCGTCAGCATCTGCCTCACCGCAAATACACCTATGAACAGTGTGGATAGGGGCAGCAAGGCGGAGAGCGACTGCAATACGGAGCTCCTGCGGATCAAGACGTGTGCCTGTCGCAGACATAGTGACTGCCAAAAGGAAGTCCCCTGTATGGGGAGCCTGCACAGCTGTGAGGCATGCACGATCACTCGGGGTTGTTGCTGCGTTGCCTTCCCCCCTCCCCCCCCCCCGTCCTTCTTGTTGAGGGCACAGAGAGAGGTACCAAAAAAAAAAAAAAAGTGTATATCACCAGCCAAGCATGCATGCATTGACGAACCTTGTGAGTTCTACAAGAAGATCTTGTGCAGCATCACCAACTGCAGGATTTAACATTTGCTTGAGGTTTTAATCCTATAAAGGCGCCTGCTGACCCAGGTGGAAAAGCTGCTTTGCAGACCTCAGATACACCAACAGTTAATGGGGTCTGAATTGGTCTCTGCTGGTGGCAGTACAATGTTGTCGACTCGTGGGGCTCTGGGTGGGTGCTTGCTTTGCAGGGCTCGTGCTGTGGCAGAGTTTCTAGCAGCAATTGTCTCGTCACTGGTGAGAACTCGAATAGCCCTTGCGATATTTCCCTCTTCAATTTTCTTATATTATATATAATATTATATATATTTTATATATATAATATATACATCGATTTTGATAGCAGTCTTTCTTGTAGATATGTTATTGAAATATGACGGAGAATCAGATCAATAACGCTGGCACGAATGGTTTTCAAAATTTCTTTACTTAAGAAGAAATCCAAAGTTCCTTTACTTTGGAAAATGAACTCTCTAGAGTTCATATTATTATTATGTCCTGATGATAAGAGATGAATTTCGATGATCCTTGTCAACATCATCAAAAGCAGAATACAAATTAATTAAACTTGATTGATAAAGATTAAGCCACCCAAGAGGTGGCACGGGCATGAATAGCCCGTTAATATATAATTTATTGTTGTGTTAGATTCAGCTACTGGGAACAAAATGTTGCAAGTAGCACGGGCTATGGTGATCCCGGAGTGGACTTACCTGGCACAGGAGCGGGGCAAGTAGCACGGGCTATGGTGATCCCGGAGTGGACTTACCTGGCACAGGAGCGGGGCAAGTAGCACGGGCTATGGTGATCCCGGAGTGGACTTACCTGGCACAGGAGCGGGGCAAGTAGCACGGGCTATGGTGAGCCCGTAGCGGACTTACCTGGCACAGGAGCGGGGCAAGTAGCACGGGCTATGGTGAGCCCGTAGTGGACTTACCTGGCACAGGAGCGGGGCAAGTAGCACGGGCTATGGTGATCCCGGAGTGGACTTACCTGGCACAGGAGCGGGGCAAGTAGCACGGGCTATGGTGATCCCGGAGTGGACTTACCTGGCACAGGAGCGGGGCAAGTAGCACGGGCTATGGTGAGCCCGTAGTGGACTTACCTGGCACAGGAGCGGGGCAAGTAGCACGGGCTATGGTGAGCCCGTAGTGGACTTACCTGGCACAGGAGCGGGGCAAGTAGCACGGGCTATGGTGAGCCCGTAGTGGACTTACCTGGCACAGGTGCGGGGCAAGTAGCACGGGCTATGGTGAGCCCGTAGTGGACTTACCTGGCACAGGAGCGGGGGCAAGTAGCACGGGCTATGGTGAGCCCGTAGTGGACTTACCTGGCACAGGTGCGGGGCAAGTAGCACGGGCTATGGTGATCCCGTAGTGGACTTACCTGGCACAGGAGCGGGGCAAGTAGCACGGGCTATGGTGAGCCCGTAGTGGACTTACCTGGCACAGGTGCGGGGCAAGTAGCACGGGCTATGGTGATCCCGGAGTGGACTTACCTGGCACAGGAGCGGGGCAAGTAGCACGGGCTATGGTGAGCCCGTAGTGGACTTACCTGGCACAGGAGCGGGGCAAGTAGCACGGGCTATGGTGAGCCCGTAGTGGACTTACCTGGCACAGGTGCGGGGCAAGTAGCACGGGCTATGGTGATCCCGTAGTGGACTTACCTGGCACAGGAGCGGGGCAAGTAGCACGGGCTATGGTGATCCCGTAGTGGACTTACCTGGCACAGGTGCGGGGCAAGTAGCACGGGCTATGGTGATCCCGGAGTGGACTTACCTGGCACAGGAGCGGGGCAAGTAGCACGGGCTATGGTGATCCCGGAGTGGACTTACCCGGCACAGGAGCGGGGCAAGTAGCACGGGCTATGGTGAGCCCGTAGTGGACTTACCTGGCACAGGTGCGGGGCAAGTAGCACGGGCTATGGTGAGCCCGTAGTGGACTTACCTGGCACAGGAGCGGGGCAAGTAGCACGGGCTATGGTGAGCCCGGAGTGGACTTACCTGGCACAGGAGCGGGGCAAGTAGCACGGGCTATGGTGAGCCCGTAGTGGACTTACCTGGCACAGGTGCGGGGCAAGTAGCACGGGCTATGGTGATCCCGTAGTGGACTTACCTGGCACAGGAGCGGGGCAAGTAGCACGGGCTATGGTGAGCCCGTAGCGGACTTACCTGGCACAGGAGCGGGGCAAGTAGCACGGGCTATGGTGAGCCCGTAGTGGACTTACCTGGCACAGGAGCGGGGCAAGTAGCACGGGCTATGGTGATCCCGGAGTGGACTTACCTGGCACAGGAGCGGGGCAAGTAGCACGGGCTATGGTGATCCCGGAGTGGACTTACCTGGCACAGGTGCGGGGCAAGTAGCACGGGCTATGGTGATCCCGGAGTGGACTTACCTGGCACAGGAGCGGGGCAAGTAGCACGGGCTATGGTGAGCCCGTAGTGGACTTACCTGGCACAGGAGCGGGGCAAGCAGCACGGGCTATGGTGATCCCGGAGTGGACTTACCTGGCACAGGAGCGGGGCAAGTAGCACGGGCTATGGTGATCCCGGAGTGGACTTACCTGGCACAGGAGCGGGACAAGTAGCACGGGCTATGGTGAGCCCGTAGTGGACTTACCTGGCACAGGTGCGGGGCAAGTAGCACGGGCTATGGTGATCCCGTAGTGGACTTACCTGGCACAGGAGCGGGGCAAGTAGCACGGGCTATGGTGAGCCCGTAGCGGACTTACCTGGCACAGGAGCGGGGCAAGTAGCACGGGCTATGGTGAGCCCGTAGTGGACTTACCTGGCACAGGAGCGGGGCAAGTAGCACGGGCTATGGTGAGCCCGTAACTTACCTGGCACAGGAGCGGGGCAAGTAGCACGGGCTATGGTGAGCCCGTAACTTACCTGGCACAGGAGCGGGGCAAGTAGCACGGGCTATGGTGAGCCCGTAACTTACCTGGCACAGGAACGGGGCAAGTAGCACGAGCTATGGTGAGCCCGTAACTTGCCTGGCACAGGAGCGTGGCTATAACTATAATTACATGGTGAGGCTCCTCAGCATGCACCAATAGGCTTCACTGCAGCTTACCAGGCTCCTGTGTTTCAACGGTGACTTGGGGCAGTTTGCTGGCTGGTCTCTAGGTCTCGAATTGTAAGTTGGTCTCGAAGATGGCAGAGCCTAACCGGGTGTAAGTTAGCTGTTGATAGATGGCTGGGAGTGTTTGATGTATAGTGCTTCGTCTATGTCCAGTCTTGTGTTCATTTTGTCAGGATGTCTCTGTTGGCGATCAGGTTGTGTGTAGAGACCGTATGTTCCTTGATGAGGCTTTACTGTTCGCGCAGTGCCAGGCACCTTGAAAGATATGTTGTCTTGCCCATACACTGAGATCATTGGGGCGGCTAGTTCCCAAGTGGGCATGTGAAGGCATAGACAACATTCGTCTCAAGATGAACAAATCCACAAGGGCCGTGACGAGGATTCGAACCTGCGTCCAGGAGCATCCCAGACACATCTCAAGATGTTTCGTTCGGTGTTGGGAGATTTTTGATGACCAATTTGGCAGTCCTCTTACCCTTATAGTTTTTTATTAATTCAATTGAATTAATAATTTACTAATAGTCTGTACTATAAGAGAGAATGTGTGCCTGTTTTTCGGTCAGTCTAAAGGTGGAGGCCAGACACTCTGGGCTAGCCTCACTAAAATTTGTAGGTGACTAGTCTGAGGTTAAGGACGGACATAGGCCGGTTGGGGTCGTTATAATTTCAAAGGTAACAGAGTGCCAGGGTCACACTCAGACCCTTACCACAATTTTTGGCACTGTTTGCCGGCAACACAGCTAAATATTTAAAAAAAATAATAATTGAAACCATTTTGTAAATAATTGAAACCATTTTTGTAAATAATTGAAACCATTTTTGTAAATAATTGAAACCATTTTTGTGTGCTTGTACATAAAGTTTACATATATGCATATCGAACATGGCTATGCATATGTATACATGCATTTGTGATGAATTTTATACCTGCCCATGTGCATGTGAGGGATTATGCACACATTATTAGTACAGATACATAGGCTTATCCTCACTAATGTCCCCAAGGCGCACATTTCCGCCAGCCCCCCAAATTCTAATATACTAATTGAGAAATGTAGGTCAAAAAATGTATTAAGAATTAAAGCAACACAGTGAGACACTCAAAAGGGTTTGCAACAAGCTCATTGTCTGCATATATTTTGAATATATTGAAAAGCAAGAACAAAGTATTTGGTTATGGTGTTGATTTGAGTAAGCCACAGACATTTTCCTGTCTGTCCAATTTTGATATATTTTAGGTCCTGTCTGCTTTTCTTCGCCTGCTGTCCTCTATCTTGAGGTTATCTTGAGATGATTTCGGGGCTTTTAGTGTCCCCGCGGCCCGGTCCTCGACCAGGCCTCCACCCCCAGGAAGCAGCCCGTGACAGCTGACTAACACCCAGGTACCTATTTTACTGCTAGGTAACAGGGACATAGGGTGAAAGAAACTCTGCCCATTGTTTCTCGCCGGCGCCTGGGATCGTACCCAGGACCACAGGATCACAAGTCCCGCGTGCTGTCTGCTCGGCCGACCGGCTCTCCCCCGGCTCTGTGTGTGTGTCTACTCTGTCTTCCTTTCTTCCTTTAGTCCTTTTTTATGTAGGCCAAACATGTTATTTCAATTGATATCCTATACTGGAAAATTGCTTGCATTCACAACAAAAGTTTGTAAAGTTGTAAAAAAAAGTCTACGTCAGAGGTGGTAAGATAGTCTGCGGGTGTTTGCTGTTTTGTCTGCTTTTGTTTCCTCATTGTTTTCTCCCATGCTTTTGTTATCGTGGCGGCGCCATTTGGCAGATAAACCTTGTCGTCCGGTGCCATTAATCATTTACATATCCAGTTAATTGCCTATCAAGTCTGGACGTAAGATAGCAATCCATTAACACCTAACTCCCTCCCTCCCTCCCTCCCTCCCTCCCTCTCTATCCATGTTTCTAAAGACCTTTCAAATGGAAATATTACGTGCCAGAGGCAAATATTTTGCCTCTCGTAAATTATATATATATATATATATATATATATATATATATATATATATATATATATATATATATATATATATATATATATATATATAAAAACTTCCGTGATGTATTGGAGAAAGGGTGTTCTTTCAGGCGTTCCATGGACAATGTGATGTATATAGGGAATATAGCTATAGGGAATATAGTTATAGGGAATATAGCTATAGGGAATATAGCTATAGGGAATATTGCTATAGGGAATATAGCTAGCCCAGAAGGTATTTCTGAACTCCTCCTACCAGACTAGAATAGCAGCCAGAGGGATGGTTGATTTATTTCAGGTTCATTTGTCAAGCTGTCAGCGATCCACAATGGTGCAAGTATCTATTGGCTTGTGCCTGGGGAGCACCCACCGCCGCGCCATACCATATCTCTGTGCGCCACACCCTACCCTGAGCTCCACACCTCTACCCTGAGCTCCACACCCTACCCTGAGCTCCACACCCTACCCTGAGCTCCACACCTCTACCCTGAGCTCCACACCTCTACCCTGAGCTCCACACCCTACCCTGAGCTCCACACCCTACCCTGAACTCCACACCCTACCCTGAGCTCCACACCCTACCCTGAGCTCCACACCCTACCCTGAGCTCCACACCCTACCCTGAACTCCACACCCTACCCTGAGCTCCACACCTCTACCCTGAGCTCCACACCCTACCCTGAGCTCCACACCCTACCCTGAGCTCCACACCCTACCCTGAGCTCCACACCCTACCCTGAGCTCCACACCCTACCCTGAGCTCCACACCCTACCCTGTGCGCCACACCCTACCCTGAGCTCCACACCTCTACCCTGAGCTCCACACCTCTACCCTGAGCTCCACACCCTACCCTGAGCTCCACACCCTACCCTGAGCTCCACACCTCTACCCTGAGCTCCACACCCTACCCTGAGCTCCACACCCTACCCTGAGCTCCACACCTCTACCCTGAGCTCCACACCCTACCCTGAGCTCCACACCCTACCCTGAGCTCCACACCCTACCCTGAGCTCCACACCCTACCCTGAGCTCCACACCCTACCCTGAGCTCCACACCCTACCCTGAGCTCCACACCCTACCCTGAGCTCCACACCCTACCCTGAGCTCCACACCTCTACCCTGAGCTCCACACCCTATCCTGAGCTCCACACCTCTACCCTGAGCTCCACACCCTACCCTGAGCTCCACACCTCTACCCTGAGCGCCACACCCTATCCTGAGCTCCACACCTCTACCCTGAGCTCCACACCCTACCCTGAGCTCCACACCTCTACCCTGAGCTCCACACCCTACCCTGAGCTCCACACCCTACCCTGAGCTCCACACCCTACCCTGAGCTCCACACCCTACCCTGAGCTCCACACCTCTACCCTGAGCGCCACACCCTACCCTGAGCTCCACACCCTACCCTGAGCTCCACACCCTACCCTGAGCTCCACACCCTACCCTGAGCTCCACACCCTACCCTGAGCTCCACACCCTACCCTGAGCTCCACACCTCTACCCTGAGCTCCACACCCTACCCTGAGCTCCACACCCTACCCTGAGCTCCACACCCTACCCTGAGCTCCACACCCTACCCTGAGCTCCACACCTCTACCCTGAGCGCCACACCCTATCCTGAGCTCCACACCTCTACCCTGAGCTCCACACCCTACCCTGAGCTCCACACCCTACCCTGAGCTCCACACCCTACCCTGAGCTCCACACCCTACCCTGAGCTCCACACCCTACCCTGAGCTCCACACCCTACCCTGAGCTCCACACCTCTACCCTGAGCTCCACACCCTACCCTGAGCTCCACACCCTACCCTGAGCTCCACACCCTACCCTGAGCTCCACACCCTACCCTGAGCTCCACACCCTACCCTGAGCTCCACACCCTACCCTGAGCTCCACACCCTATCCTGAGCTCCACACCCTACCCTGAGCTCCACACCCTACCCTGAGCTCCACACCCTACCCTGAGCTCCACACCCTACCCTGAGCTCCACACCCTACCCTGAGCTCCACACCCTACCCTGAGCTCCACACCCTACCCTGAGCTCCACACCCTACCCTGAGCTCCACACCTCTACCCTGAGCTCCACACCTCTACCCTGAGCTCCACACCCTACCCTGAGCCCCACACCCTACCCTGATCTCCACACCCTACGCTGAGCGCCACACCTCTACCCTGAGCTCCACACCCTACCCTGAGCTCCACACCCTACCCTGAGCTCCACACCCTACCCTGAGCTCCACACCCTACCCTGAGCGCCACACCCTACCCTGAGCTCCACACCCTACCCTGAGCTCCACACCCTACCCTGAGCTCCACACCTCTACCCTGAGCTCCACACTCTACCCTGAGCTCCACACCCTACCCTGAGCTCCACACCTTACCCTGAGCTCCACACCCTACCCTGAGCGCCACACCCTACCCTGAGCTCCACACCCTACCCTGAGCTCCACACCCTACCCTGAGCTCCACACCCTACCCTGAGCTCCACACCCTACCCTGAGCTCCACACCCTACCCTGAGCTCCACACCTCTACCCTGAGCTCCACACCCTACCCTGAGCTCCACACCCTACCCTGAGCTCCACACCTCTACCCTGAGCTCCACACCCTACCCTGAGCTCCACACCCTACCCTGAGCTCCACACCTTCCCTCCAGCAGCGCCAGACACCCTTATGTGTTGACGAACTTGAAAAGTACAAGGAAAAAGGATTTTCCCCTTTTTTGTTTAGTGTGCTTCAAGAAGTACTAGTGTCGTTTTTAGTTTTATAATAGTTTATTTCTTGCTTTAATGGGTTTATTGACTTTTTAATGGGTGTTAATGGTGTTTGCGTTAGTCAGTTGTTATGGTGAATTGTGCTGCATTTGTCATTGATGTAGTGTCTTCTGTTACTTATACTTTGTCCTGTCACTTATACTCTGTCCTCACACTGATACTGTGTCCTCTCACTGATACTGTGTCCTCTCACTGATACTCTGTCCTCACACTGATACTGTGTCCTCTCACTAATGGTCGGTAATTTTAACTCTGCTCTCATATTAACTATTCTCGTGGACTTTGGAGCCCCAAGGATGAGACGCATAGCTTCATTTTGCAAGGTTTCAAGAGATTTCAGCTCTTTGTCAGTATACAGTGTGAGATGTAGAGCATTGTAGTCAATCACAGAGCGTATAAATGATACATAAAACATTCTAGCAAGTCTCACGTTAAGCCCATGATTGACACCAACAAGGACCCGCAAGGGCTTTAATCTCTCCCAAAGTCTCCTCTTGAGAGAAGAAAGGTACCCAGGGTCGTTAATGGGGACACCAAGGTATCTGTATATGATAATTGGGTGGTGGAATACCACATGGAATGAGGGCACGAGTTTTCTGTACAGAGATAAGGAGGCCACATTCCTCAACTCTAGTAGCAAAAGCGTCGAGCAGAACTTGCATTCTAGGCTCGGAGGCAGCCTGTATACATATATCATCAGCATAACAAATGACAGTGTCTTCATTATTAGTTGGAAGATCTTTAATAAGTTTATGCATCAGAACGTTCAACAACAAGGGGCTGAGGACCCCTCCTTGTGGAGTTCCCAGTTCAAAGTGTTTGCTCTCTGTGCTTTTAACACCATTAAACAAAACATATGCTGTTCGATTAGACAAATAGGCCTTTATCCATTTCAGTAATTTTCCTTGTATTCCCAGCTCGGCAAGCTGTTCCAGTATGATTTCTCTGTTTGCTGTATCAAAAGCTGCTGCTAGGTCGATGAAGACTGTTTGAGGGGAAGCTTCAATATGTGCGAAGTACTCAGCAAAACAGTGTTGTGTACTGAGCCCAGGCATAAATCCAAACAGTTGAGGTGACAGGTGCCCCTGTATACGATACATGAGTCGGTTAAGAACAATACGTTCAAGCACTTTGCAAACACACGATGTTAGAGATATGGGTCTATAATTATCTGAGTGCGGTTTGGGGATGGGAACAGTGACACTCTTTGTCCAAGCATCAGGTAATACTCCTTCACTTAAATTAATTCTGTATAACACAAAGTGGATTACCTGGTACGTGTGAGACTAATCTCAGTAAGCTGTATGTAATACCGTCCTCTCCAGGAGCAGTTGATTTGTCCATCTCTAATGCATGATTTAATTCCCATTCAGTTACATCATTAAGGCCTGACACGTCGATAGCTGTACAGGCAAGATTGATGGTTCGTTGTCTGTTAGGGCGTGTGTCATCAAGTTTGTGCTGTATGTTAATTGAGATTGAGTTAAAACTTGATTTAAGCGCTCATTGAACAACGACAATACTTGTTCTAGTGGGCTGTGGTGCAGTGGTTTGGTTGGGCTAATTCTAGTTTTTTTTTAATCTTTTCTCAGCCTTCAATAAGTGACTTTTTGCTCTGTTTATACTTTGTAGAAACTGTTCCCAATTACGAACAGAAATCACAATAGCGTGATGCTTGAAATGAACAAATGGTACTCGGATGATCTCGGACGTAAGTTCGAATCCTCGTCACGGCTCTTGTGGATTTCTTCTCTTCCCAATGTTTATTTCCAATTACATTGTTCTTGCGTCTCTCATCTCTATTTGCGGCAAGAAATGTATATGAATCATCCTGTGATTTGGTTCATTTGTATGAATCGCACTTCTACGAGAAGTGAGATCTTCTATCTCCTATGCCCCTGTTACCTAGCAGTAAAATAGGTACCTGGGAGTTAGTCAGCTGTCACGGGCTGCTTCCTGGGGGTGGAGGCCTGGTCGAGGACCGGGCCGCGGGGACACTAAAGCCCCGAAATCATCTCAAGATAACCTCAAGAAGATCTCCAAGCTGTTTTACCTGTTCATGTTCTTCAACAAATACAGGGTTCAAGAACCCATTTGGGTGGTGGTAGGTGGTGTTCACCTCTGCTAGGCTTATAGACTCGTTCCCCAACACACCCATGTTTCATAACAGCTTGTAACTGTATCAACTATTTAATGCAGCCCGTCCTCCAAAAATGGGGTGGTAAATGTAAGAAGACAAATAAGTCAATGCTAGTTACATCACTATTTACATCCTGGTCGAGGACCGGGCCGCGAGGACGTTGAGCCCCGAAATCATCGCAAGGTAACTAGGTCGCTAAAAGTGGTTATGCAAACCATGTATAAAATTCATTTTCCGTATGAATATCTTTACCCTATCGTAGCTCAGTCGATTAAGGCAGCGTCTGGGATGCTCCCGGACGCAGGTTCGAATCCTTATCACGGCTCCAGTGGATTTTCTGAATCATGATAATAATTGATCATTTTTTTCAGGTGTCAGGAACAGTGGGTAAAAATAATTAATAAGTGTTATTTTACACGTTCATTTAGGTGGATTATTTTATTCCCTTCGCTGTGTCTGGGATGCTCCCGGACGCAGGTTCGAATCCTCGTCACGGCCCTTGTGGATTTGTTCATTTGATGCATCACGTTAGTGTGATCTCTGTGTGTGATTCCGTCTCTGATGTCTATTAAACACATCACACTGTACCTCATAGGAAGTAGAAATTGCATAGTGATCACTAACCAAGGGCCAGATTCACGCAAGCACTTACGAACCTGGGGCCAGATTCACGAAGCAGTTACGCAAGCACTTACGAACCTGTCCATCTTTTCTCAATCTTTGGCGGCTTTGTTTACAATTATTAAACAGTTAATGAGCTCCGAAGCACCAGGAGGCTGTTTATAACAATAACAACAGTTGATTGGCAAGTTTTCATGCTTGTAAACTGTTTAATAAATGTAACTGAAGCCGTCATAGATTGAGGAAAGATGTTCACGTTCGTAGGTGCTTGCGTAACTGCTTCGTGAATCTGGCCCCAGGTTCGTAAGTGCTTGCGTAGCTGCTTCGTGAATCTGGCCCCAAGTGATTTGCCAACGAACATTGCATATTCCACAAAGTTTCTACCCATTACAAAACCTAGGTCTGCCTCCCAATAAATGAGTTTGGGTATCCGTAATTAATCACAGTTAATCCGTTATCATAAACATATTAGATAAATTTGCATCCATTATCGCTGTTAGTAATGTCTCCCAGCGTAATATGTCTAGCATTAAAATCTCCCATGTATATTGTCCCATGATTGTCTAGATCCGGGAGTTTTTTTTAGTTTAGTTCATTTATTATGCACCCCATACCCATCCCGTAGGCGGTAGTGGAAAGGGTTACAGAGGCACATAATGGGCTCAGGGACTGAACCCCACAATTCATTTAGCTAAGCAGCTAACTAGCTAACTAGATCCGGGAACGATGCTACATTGAGTTTCTGGCTTGTGGCATATACTTTGAGGAATGAGAAGTGACCAACTGCAGTCTGTACATGAAAGTGATGGTACTGTGTGTGTACATTGTGTGATGTGCTCACAAGAATGTGCAGTAAATCACTTCTGACGTACGTTAATAAGCCTGTGGCGTTACTTTTAGTATAAGATGCATACCCTCTGATCTTTGACGGGGTTTTGTTTATCATGTTGGAGGTGTAGGGCTCCTGTATAGCAATTATATCTTATGTTGTTACTGGTAACATGTGCAATTAGGTCATTCAGTCTTTTGTTGATGCTACGAATGTTCCAATTGAGACACCAAATGGTTCTTGTGTCAACAGCAGCCATTATAGTGGTGTTGTTCCTCCCTGGGACTGGTGGTCCCATTGTGGTCCTTGTCCCACTTATACAATGTGTTAATAAGTGACTATACGACATAAATAGCTGCACCAACCTGGGGCCAGATTCACGAAGTATTTACGCAAGCACTTACGAACCTGGGACCAGATTCACGAAGTATTTACGCAAGCACTTACGAACCTGGGGCCAGATTCACGAAGTATTTACGCAAGCACCTACGAACCTGGGACCAGATTCACGAAGTATTTACGCAAGCACTTACGAACCTGGGGCCAGATTCACGAAGTATTTACGCAAGCACTTACGAACCTGGGACCAGATTCACGAAGTATTTACGCAAGCACTTACGGACCTGGGGCCAGATTCACGAAGCAGTTACGCAAGCACTTACGTACGTGTACATCTTTCCTCAATCATTGACGGCTTTGGTTACATTTATTAAACAGTTTACAAGCATGAAAACTTGCCAATCAACTGTTGTTATTGTTATAAACAGCCTCCTGGTGCTTCCGAGCTCATTAACTGTTTAATAATTGTAAACAAAGCCGCCAAAGATTGAGGGAAGATGTACATGTTCGTAAGTACTTGCGTAACTGCTTCGTGAATCTGGCCCCAGGTTCGTAAGTCCTTGCGTAACTGCTTCGTGAATCTGGCCCCAGGTTCGTTAGTCCTTGCGTAACTGCTCCGTGAATCTGGCCCCAGGTTCGTAAGTGCTTGCGCAACTGCTTCGTGAATCTGCCCCCAGGTTCGTAACAGCTTCGTGAATCTGGCTCCTGGTTTCTGGTCTCGTGAGAGATGAATAGTGATGTTATCAGTCTCTTGATCACTGTGGAACTCGCGATGGTCCGTTATCTTGAGGTTATCTTGAGATGATTTCGGGCTTTTTAGTGTCCCCGCGGCCCGGTCCTCGACCAGGCCTCCACCCCCAGGAAGCAGCCCGTGACAGCTGACTAACACCCAGGTACCTATTTTACTGCTAGGTAACAGGGGGCATAGGGTGAAAGAAACTCTGCCCATTGTTTCTCCCCGGTGCCTGGGATCGAACCCAGGACCACAGGATCACAAGTCCAGCGTGCTGTCCGCTCGGCCGACCGGCTCCCTTGAGCGAATGTCGAGTACAATTATTATTGACAGACAATTGTATTTTCATTATGGAGGTCGACTTGAATTTGTTCGTTGTCAGTTTCAATATTTATCCTGGTGAGCCGATTTAATTTTCCAGTTACTAATTGTGTTTCACAGTCACTGCTGTCGTCAGGGATTTGACTGACAAGGGCGTCGACACAGTCTCTGTCACTACTAGCTACGGCTGTGTGACGCAGCTGTCTGACACACACACACACACACACACACACACATATATATATATATATATATATATATATATATATATATATATATATATATATATATATATATATATATATATATATATATATATATATATATATATATATATATATATGTTTCATTGAATATGACCGCATATTCTGTATTTATTATTTTCTGGTTTAGGGCTTCTATCCCTCTAACTATTTTCTTAGCATCAGGGCTTAATTGAAATTAAGCCCTGATGCTAAGAAAATAGTTAGAGGGATAGAAGCCCTAAACCAGAAAATAATAAATACAGAATATGCGGTCATATTCAATGAAACATGTTTGAAAGAAAACCTGCTGCCAGTATACACCAATATATATATATATATATATATATATATATATATATATATATATATATATATATATATATATATATATATATATATATATATATATATATATATATATAGTCGCAATGGCTTGGCACTTTCTCCTTGATAGTTCCCTTCTCTTCCTAGAGTATATATATATATATATATATATATATATATATATATATATATATATATATATATATATATATATATATATATATATACCTCCGGACCTCTGAAGGAACTGAGACAAAGTCTGTCTCTGTTTCTCTCTCTCTGTTTCTCTCTCTCTGTTTCTCTCTGTCTCTCTCTCTCTGTCTCTCTCTCTCTGTCTCTCTCTCTCTGTCTCTCTCTCTCTGTCTCTCTCTCTCTGTCTCTCTCTCTCTCTCTCTCTCTCTCTCTCTCTCTCTCTCTCTCTCTCTCTCTCTCTCTCTCTCTCTCTCTCTCTCTCTCTCTCTCTCTCTCTCTCTCTCTCTCTCTCTCTCTCTCTCTCTCTCTCTCTCTCTCTCTCTCTCTCTCTCTCTCTCTCTCTCTCTCTCTCTCTCTCTCTGTCTCTCTCTCTCTCTCTCTCTCTCTCTCTCTCTCTGACAATTTTTATTAATATTGTGAAGTGAACATGAGGTTTATTCCTTCCAGGACGATCTTGTAAAGTCGTCCTGTCAAGGTAAAACAAGGAGCTTTCTCTGCTAATGGGAGTTCTTCCTGGACTTAAACACTTCTTCTCTCCTTCTAAGAGCTCTAAGACTCCTCCATCCTCTGTGTTTCAGTGTCTGGAGAAGCTCTTACTATGGAGGACTTTTCTTTAGCTGTTCTCGCGTGTAATGGCAAACATGGTTTGGTTTCTGTGTGTATTTTCACAATATTTTTCGTATCTCATTGTGTGTGGGGGGGGGGGGGGGCTTTAGCTCTTTGGTTTCGCCTCTCTGTATCCCAAAGAAACTTGATCTTGGCATTTGGGGCGTGTTCTAGCACAGGCCTCACACCCCAGAGCTCCTCAGATGCTTAGATAAATTGGATAAGTTTAGATTTAGGAAAGACTTGGGTAAATACTGGTTCAGTAACAGGGTTGTTGATACTGGTGTACTGGTTCCTTTGCTATTGGGCTCTCTCATATCTATATTGAAATTGTTTGAAGTCTTCCTTTACCGGGAGTCTTCTCGGGAGCCGGTCGGCCGAGCGGACAGCACGCTGGACTTGTGATCCTGTGGTAATGGGTTCGATCCCAGGCGCCGGCGAGAAACAATGGGCAGAGTTTCTTTCACCCTATACCCCTGTTACCTAGCAGTAAAATAGGTACCTGGGTGTTAGTCAGCTGTCACGGGCTGCTTCCTGGGGGTGGAGGCCTGGTCGAGGACCGGGCCGCGGGGACACTGAAAGCCCCGAAATCATCTCAAGATAACCTCAAGATATACCACTTAGTTCTTGTGTATTCCACTTGTTCACTTCTCTGACACAAAAGCAGTTCTTTCTAATGACTCTGTGGTTCATTAGGGTACTCAGTTGACACCTGTGTCTCCTTGTGCTTGTACCACGCGTTCTAATTAGTCTCCTTTTCTACCTTTCTCAATTTCTCCTGAGAATTTCTTACGTGGTGATCATGTCCTCCCTAACTCTCTTATCTATTAATGATAAAATGTGTAATTCCTGCAGCCTTTCTTTGTAACATGTACCTTTCAGTTCTGGGACCTGTCCGGTAGCATACCTTTGAAGTTTCTTCAACTTCGCCTTGTGTTTGACTAGATATGAACTGCACACTTGAGCTGCATATTTCAGGACTGGTCTGACGGTTGTTGTATACAAGGTCCTAAATGATTCCTTGTTTCCGAAGGGAGTTCTTACAGCGGATTCCATCTACCATTTAGTGTCTTGTATCCAGCTTCATGTTCCTATAACTTGTTTCACTACCTTGCACTTACGTTTAACTCTAATAGCCATTTGATCGATAATTTTTCTCGATTTGCCCTAGTTATCTTGTCCTCTGTTATATCTTATTCTAACTCTAATTTTTTTTTTTTGCGTAGACAGTAAACATTGTGAGGAATGAGTCTTATTTCCACCGGAAGATCACTTACGTACGCTTCTACGTACGCTTTTACGTACGCTTCTACGTATGCTTTTCCGTACGCTTCTACGTACGCTTCTACGTACGCTTCTACGCACGCTTCTACGCACGCTTCTACGCACGCTTCTACGCACGCTTCTACGCACGCTTCTACGTACGCTTCTACGTACGCTTCTACGTACGCTTCTACATACGCTTCTACGCACGCTTCTACGTACGCTTCTACGTACGCTTCTACGCACGCTTCTACGCACGCTTCTACGCACGCTTCTACGCACGCTTCTACGCACGCTTCTACGTACGCTTCTACGTACGCTTCTACGTACGCTTCAACGTATGCTTTTCCGTACGCTTCTACGTACGCTTCTACGTACGCTTCTACGCACGCTTCTACGCACGCTTCTACGCACGCTTCTACGCACGCTTCTATGCACGCTTCTACGTACGCTTCTACGTACGCTTCTACGTACGCTTCTACGTACGCTTCTACGCACGCTTCTACGTACGCTTCTACGCACGCTTCTACGCACGCTTCTACGTACGCTTCTACGTACGCTTCTACGTACGCTTCTACGTACGCTTCTACGTACGCTTTTACGTACGCTTCTACGTACGCTTCTACGCACGCTTCTACGTACGCTTCTACGTACGCTTCTACATACGCTTCTACCTACGCTTCTACTTACGCTTCTACGTACGCTTTTCCGTACGCTTTTTTGAGCGTATAACCGCAGCTTGTGTCATGTATCATCATCCGTGCCTGGTGAGGACAGCTTGGTGAGATGTGTGGGACGTGGGGCGACACTTGGAGTAAATCCTTCATGAGTTATACCGGAGAGATGCCCGACAAGAGACTGAAATATGGCAAGCTGAAGGAGCACTCTTGCCAAGTGGTCTATATAGCCTTATATGTGATATATTTCATGTTTTATAGCTAAGTTTCTGTTATGTAAAGATGGGGAACAAGGTCTTGGGGAGTTCTTGAGTAAGAAGGAATTTTTTGAGGTTATTGTTTAGAGAGATCGTGTGTGTGTGTGTGAGGGTGTGTGTGTGTGTGTGTGTGTGTGTGTGTGTGTGTGTGTGTGTGTGTGTGTGTGTGTATGTGTGTGTGTGTGTGTGTGTGTGTGAGGGTGTGTGTGTGTGTGTGTGTGTGTGTGTGTGTGTGTGTGTGTGTGTGTACTCACCTATTTGTGTTTGCGGGGGTTGAGCTTTGGCTCTTTGGTCCCGCCTCTCAACCGTCAATCAACAGGTATACAGGTTCCTGAGCCTACTGGGCTCTATCATATCTACACTTGAAACTGTGTATGGAGTCAGCCTCCACCACATTACTGCTTAATACATTCCATCCGTTAACTACTCTGACACTGAAAAAGTTCCTTCTAACGTCCCTGTGGCTCATGTGGGTACTAAGTTTCCACCTGTGTCCCCTTGTTCGCGTCCCACCAGTGTTGAATAGTTTATCCTTGTCTACCCGGTCGATTCCCCGGAGGATTTTGTAGGTAGTGATCATGTGTGTGTGTGTGTAAAGCTAGAATTTATTCATTTTATTTGGCTTACTGTCAACAATGTTATGCAATCTATTAATACAATATCGTAGCAGTGTATGTCTATTTTTATAAATACAATTTATTCATCTATTCGTAAGGAGACAAAATTTGTATTCTCCCTATTATATTATTTTTGCCCAATACAGAATCAATTATGTATTCTTAAACTGGGGCCAAATTCACGAAAGCAGTTACGCAAGCACTTACGAACCTGGGGCCGGATTCACGAAGCAGTTACGCAAGCACTTACGAACGTGTACATCTTTCCTCAATCTTTGACAGCTTTGGTTACATTTATTAAACAGTTTACAAGCACGAAAACTTGCCAATCAACTGTTGTTATTGTTATAAACAGCCTCCTGGTGCTTCCGAGCTCATTAACTGTTTAATAATTGTAAACAAAGCCGCCAAAGATTGAGAAAAGATGGACAGGTTCGTAAGTGCTTGCGTAACTGCTTCGTGAATCTGGTCCCTGGAATTTATTTGAAGATTTTCATTCCAAGATAAAATTGTTGCAACTGTGCTTTTATTTTTTACTGAAATAGGAATTTTGAATGTGTGTGTAGTGACTTAGTCTTTAAATAACATTTCATCATAGAAGCTTTCCTGACATACACATAGTTACATGTTGTTGTTGTTTTTGATTCAGCTACTGGGAACCAAAAGTTTCAAAGTAGCACGGGCTATGGTGATCCCGTAGTGGACTTACCTGGCACAGGAGCGGCGCTGTAACTGGTGTAGTTACATAGTACTGTACATTTATATATATATATATATATATATATATATATATATATATATATATATATATATATATATATATATATATAGCACGGGTTGGAGAGGGGGCTACTGGGGGGGTATGTATTACCAGATGTCACTTAAACCTACTTAAACTCACTTAAATGCCCTTTACACTTGAGTGCACAACGACCCGATCTGTCACAGCTGAAGCACTTGAGCACGTGATCCATGTGAATGACTTCCATCAACTCCAGGCCCACTTGCCTGACGTCTATAGTTCGATCCCTCGCAAGTACCCCCAGCAGGCTGCTGGTTGTGCGTTCCCCCCCTCCTTCGGCTGTCCCCTGGCACCAGCTTATACATGTCGGCTTGTTTGGCCATTAGACGTGTTCGAAAGATTCCTTTGTTTACCTTTTGAGACAAGGAGGGAGAGACGACCCTATACACACTACCAAGAAATGTTTGAAGAATCATCAATTCGCAGAACACCGCCATATGTTCCCTGTAGCAGCGTCTATAAGCTCATAGTAACGATTGAATCACCTTGCTAACCACTGCTGATCGCTGGCCAATCAGCGATCGAGTATTCTGCCAGACGTCGTAACCATATTGGGTCGCAATTGGCTCATCCAACCTGACATATAGGTCATGACGCCACAGCTAAGTCACCAATCCAGAGTTGATCGAAGAGGATGACCCTGATCCACTAATCTATTGCGGTTTGCCTGGGGTAGAATACTCCCTCCAGCACCCTAACATTAGCTTCTAACAATGGAAATGCTCTAATTACCCCCATCTTCTTAATGACTAGCCACGTAACGACCCTCGTAGCATCTTTATGCTGCCTCTTAAGACATAACAAATAAGGAAGGTTTTAGTCCAGTATTAAGAGAGAGAGATCTCTCGAGCTCTTTGAGTGCACGTGGTCTTTGAGTGCACGTGGTCTTTGAGTGCACGTGGTCTTTGAGTGCACGTGGTCTTTGAGTGCACGGGGGGGGGGGTAGATTTCTCGACTTGAGTGCACGTACTCTGTGAGAGACCATTCATTCATAAGATACATGCAAGTAGATGATGGGATGTAGATGATGTGCATGCAAGTAGACACGCAGGTAGATGATGTGCATGCAAGTATACACGCAGGTAGATGAGGTAGATATGCAAGTAGATAGGTAGATAAGGTCAGTAACGTGCCAAGGTTGTAAAGTTAAGGCGAACGAGCACAGATATCAAATCATTATTTCGTGTTCAAAATCAAAACATCTATTTATCTATTGCTTATCTCAATAGCCAACTATCTATCAACAGAGAGCAAAGGTAAACCCAGACAATCTATCCTCGCCTATTCTAGAACGAATGCCGGACTTGTACTCACCTAGTTGTGCTTGCCGAAGGGGGTTGAGCTTTGGCTCTTTGGTCCCGCCTCACAATTTAATCCCGCCTCCTTCCTGCAGTTATGCGTTTCAGTCGACCAAACGAGCAGTCAGCAACTGCCCTAGTTATTGGTAAGATCAGGAGACATCTTACCAATAATAAGATTGGTACCTGTAAGATTGGTACCACATTTTACCTGTAAGATCAGGTACAGTGTGGATAACTAAGAAAAGCATTACTAAGTTCATCTGGTAACATAATCTGGTATTGGATAAGGTACAGATAAGTAGAGAAGTAGTTGAGGTTCATACAGATAGATTGGGAGGTAGATGAGGGGTAGATATAAATAGAGGTAGATGGACTAGATATAATCTACCTTGCCAACAACTATTAAACCCTTGCTGAAAGGTCAGGAGAGTTATGAAGCTACTCAACTCTTTTCAGCTGGTGTTGAAGTGAGGTTTCTGCCCCCACACCTGTCGCCCCAGGTGTGTGGCTCCTGCCCCTACACCTGTAGCTTCAGGTGTGTGGCTCCTGCCCCTACACCTGTAGCTCCAGGTGTGTGGCTCCTGCCCCTACACCTGTAGCTCCAGGTGTGTGGCTCCTGCCCCCACACCTGTAGCTCCAGGTGTGTGGCTCCTGCCCCTACACCTGTAGCCCTAGGTGTGTGGCTCCTGCCCCTACACCTGTAGCCCCAGGTGTGTGGCTCCTGCCCCTACACCTGTAGCTCCAGGTGTGTGGCTCCTGCCCCTACACCTGTAGCCCTAGGTGTGTGGCTCCTGCCCCTACACCTGTAGCCCTAGGTGTGTGGCTCCTGCCCCTACACCTGTAGCCCTAGGTGTGTGGCTCCTGCCCCTACACCTGAGCCCTAGGTGTGTGGCTCCTGCCCCTACACCTGTAGCCCTAGGTGTGTGGCTCCTGCCCCTACACCTGAGCCCTAGGTGTGTGGCTCCTGCCCCTACACCTGAGCCCTAGGTGTGTGGCTCCTGCCCCTACACCTGAGCCCTAGGTGTGTGGCTCCTGCCCCTACACCTGTAGCCCTAGGTGTGTGGCTCCTGCCCCTACACCTGAGCCCTAGGTGTGTGGCTCCTGCCCCTACACCTGAGCCCTAGGTGTGTGGCTCCTGCCCCTACACCTGAGCCCTAGGTGTGTGGCTCCTGCCCCTACACCTGTAGCCCTAGATGTGTGGCTCCTGCCCCTACACCTGTAGCCCTAGGTGTGTGGCTCCTGCCCCCACACCTGTAGCCCCAGGTGTGGGGGCTACAGGTGTGGGGGCTGATGTTAATCACCTTTCTAGGCGTCTGAAATGATGATGTCGTAATTATTTTTGATTTGTTCTGTCTGTCGTCATTCACTTGGGTGTCACGCTGTCGGTCTGTCGGTTTGTCGTCCAGAGAGATGTCTCTCTCTATCGTTTATCGTCCGATATTTATCGTATATTTATTTATCGTCCGTTTATCGTTCTCTATCGTTTATCGATGTCGCGTCAAACTGCTATTGGTCGCTAGGAAGCCTTTCAAATGGGAGGGTAAAAGGTGGGAAGGACGTGGAGGGAAGGAAGGTAGGACATGAGATGGGTAAAGGTAGGAAGGGAACAAGAGTAAAGGGTGGAACAGTAACAATATAGAGTGGGAAGGGGAGTCTCGTGGAACAGAAATCCAGCAAGAATTGCATTATATATCAGTGGTTTTTCTACACTGGGTTATTGATTTTTTGTCCCCCTGCGTGTGTGTGCGTGTGTGTGTGTGTGTGTGTGTGTGCGTGCGTTCGTATGGACCCCTTGGGGGTAGGGGATGGGGGATAGAGGATAAGGTGCCGATTCTATCCCTCCTGGTTACCCCCCATACGTCGAGCCCTGGCCCCCGAGTAACGGAAGCGACATGACCACCACTGCACAAGTGAGTTGCAGAGCAGCGACTTGAGCCAGCTGTCTAAGGACCAGCTGTGTGTAGAGTTGAAGGAGCAGGTGGTAACGGTAAATATTAGTTGGCAACGCGAGGTAACGCAGGGGTCTGGCCCACACACACACGGCGGAGGGTATTGGGCATCAATCGCTTGAAACCATCTATTTTAAAAGTTCAGAAACTCCTATTTACTCAATTGCTTCGTTAAGAAATTAATATTTTTTTTATCTGTTATCTCCGTTTTGGCATTCTTTTTTACGATTTGTAGTTGAGAGATTAGCTAATCTAGTCGGGATTGAAAGGTTTGCTACGGTGGACGAAACCGTTTGAAAAACGAACGCTGTTGGGCGGAACTTTTCGAACGATCAATTATCTCTGAGGCGCGACTCACCACATGGAGTTAAAGTGTGTTCCTTTGTCAGTGCTTCGAACGCCGTTCGTATTTTGCTCGTTTGTGCTCCATTTTTCGAACGACTTATGTGGATTAAGCTCATTAGTGTACATCCGAAGGTTTACCAACATCTTGGTTATACTGGTGAGTGTGGAGGTTATACCAGCAGTAGATTGGAAGGTGTTGATTGGGAAGATTGTCTTCTGGTATGCCAGAATCCCATGCTACCCTCACAGACTCTGACAAAGAAATAACATTGATCAGAATAATTAATATCAAATGTAAATTATAATTATGTAGGTTAGTCAATGGGCAAAGTTTCTTTCACCCTATGCCCCTATTACCTAGCAGTAAAATAGGTACCTGGGTGTTAGTCAGCTGTCACGGGCTGCTTCCTGGGGGTGGAGGCCTGGTTGAGGACCGGGCCGCGGGGACACTAAAAGCCCCGAAATCATCTCAAGATAACCTCAAGATAGTCTAGGATGTGTTAGGTGTTGGTAAACAGTTAAATTTTTTTTAAATTTTGCCCCGAGGGGCGAGTTTATTGGGCAGCGCCACTCATCTTGTGAGTGAACATACCGCACAGTTTACGAGAATTTGTAAACGTTTTAAACTGGTTTAACAAGCGTTTAGAAAGTTGTTTATGAAGATTTGTTTAAAAGGTTTGTTTAGATTTTGAATCCCTTCACCCCCCCCCCCCCACAGGGGGGCTAGATTCACGAAGCAGTTACGCAAGCACTTACGAACCTGGGGCTAGATTCACGAAGCAGTTACGCAAGCACTTACGAACCTGGGGCTAGATTCACGGAGCAGTTACGCAAGCACTTACGAACCTGGGGCTAGATTCACGAAGCAGTTACGCAAGCACTTACGAACCTGGGGCTAGATTCACGGAGCAGTTACGCAAGCACTTACGAACCTGGGGCTAGATTCACGAAGCAGTTACGCAAGCACTTACGAACCTGGGGCTAGATTCACGAAGCAGTTACGCAAGCACTTACGAACCTGGGGCTAGATTCACGGAGCAGTTACGCAAGCACTTACGAACCTGGGGCTAGATTCACGAAGCAGTTAAGCAAGCACTTACGAACCTGGGGCTAGATTCACGAAGCAGTTACGCAAGCACTTACGAACCTGGGGCTAGATTCACGAAGCAGTTACGCAAGCACTTACGAACTTGGGGCTAGATTCACGAAGCAGTTACGCAAGCACTTACGAACCTGGGGCTAGATTCACGAAGCAGTTACGCAAGCACTTACGAACCTGGGGCTAGATTCAGGAAGCAGTTACGCAAGCACTTACGAACCTGGGGCTAGATTCACGGAGCAGTTACGCAAGCACTTACGAACCTGGGGCTAGATTCACGGAGCAGTTACGCAAGCACTTACGAACCTGGGGCTAGATTCACGAAGCAGTTAAGCAAGCACTTACGAACCTGGGGCTAGATTCACGAAGCAGTTACGCAAGCACTTACGAACCTGGGGCTAGATTCACGAAGCAGTTACGCAAGCACTTACGAACTTGGGGCTAGATTCACGAAGCAGTTACGCAAGCACTTACGAACCTGGGGCTAGATTCACGAAGCAGTTACGCAAGCACTTACGAACCTGGGGCTAGATTCACGAAGCAGTTACGCAAGCACTTACGAACCTGTGGCTAGATTCACGGAGCAGTTACGCAAGCACTTACGAACCTGGGGCTAGATTCACGGAGCAGTTACGCAAGCACTTACGAACCTGGGGCTAGATTCACGAAGTAGTTATGCAAACACTTACGAACCTGGGGCTAGATTCACGGAGCAGTTACGCAAGCACTTACGAACCTGGGGCTAGATTCACGAAGCAGTTACGCAAGCACTTACGAACCTGGGGCTAGATTCACGAAGCAGCTACGCAAGCACTTACGAACCTGGGGCTAGATTCACGAAGCAGCTACGCAAGCACTTACGAACCTGGGGCTAGATTCACGGAGCAGTTACGCAAGCACTTACGAACCTGGGGCTAGATTCACGGAGCAGTTACGCAAGCACTTACGAACCTGGGGCTAGATTCACGAAGCAGTTACGCAAGCACTTACGAACCTGGGGCTAGATTCACGAAGCAGTTACGCAAGCACTTACGAACCTGGGGCTAGATTCACGAAGCAGCTACGCAAGCACTTACGAACCTGGGGCTAGATTCACGAAGCAGCTACGCAAGCACTTACGAACCTGGGGCTAGATTCACGAAGTAGTTATGCAAACACTTACGAACCTGGGGCTAGATTCACGAAGCAGCTACGCAAGCACTTACGAACCTGGGGCTAGATTCACGAAGCAGCTACGCAAGCACTTACGAACCTGGGGCTAGATTCACGAAGTAGTTATGCAAACACTTACGAACCTGGGGCTAGATTCACGAAGCAGCTACGCAAGCACTTACGAACCTGGGGCTAGATTCACGAAGCAGCTACGCAAGCACTTACGAACCTGGGGCTAGATTCACGAAGCAGTTACGCAAGCACTTACTTAAGCAAGCAAGCAAGGTTTTTGATTTCTGTCTGCACTGTGAAATGATGGTTATGGAGGGATCTTAGGCGTTCTATCTCTCTCTCTCTCTCTCTCTCTCTCTCTCTCTCTCTCTCTCTCTCTCTCTCTCTCTCTCTCTCTCTCTCTCTCTCTCTCTCTCTCTCTCTCTCTCTCACTCTCTCAGGATGCAGGTCGAGGACAAACACTACAGTATCGCCCAGGACCCCTATTTGCGGAGATTCGTCAGAGCGGAGGATATCGTCCCTTCACCCATACATTCTCCACACACAGATGTAGTCAGTTGACGCCAGGATGCGTCCCTCAATGTACCCTGTTGTAGCCTGTTGTAGCCTGGGTACCCTCCTGTTGTAGCCTGGGTACCCTCCTGTTGTACCCAATCCCCCAAAGTTCAACAGGAGGGTACAATTTACATGTGATTAATTATGCTATCTTGTGAGTGTGTGTGTGTGTGTGTGTGTGTGTACTCACCTAGTTATTCTTACCTAGTTTTGCTTGCGGGGGTTGAGCTTTGGCTCCTTAATCCCGCCTCTCAACCGTCAATCAACTGGTGTACAGGTTCCTGAGCCTACTGGGCTCTATCATATCTACATTTGAAACTGTGTGTGGAGTCAGCCTCCACCACATCACTGCCTAATGCATTCCACCTGTTAACTACTCTGACACTGAAAAAAATCTTTCTACTGTCTCTGTGGCTCATTTAGGTACTAAGTTTCCACCTTTGTCCCCTTGTTCGTGTCCCACCCGTACTGAAGGGTTTGTCTTTGTCCACCCTGTCAATTTCCCTGAGAATTTTGTAGGTGGTTATCATGTCTCCCCTTACTCTTCTGTTTTCAAGGGACGTTAGGTTCAGCTTCTTCAGCCTTTCTTCGTAGCTCATACCTCTCAGTTCCGGGACAAGTCTGGTGGTATACCGCTGATTTTTCTCGTTGTCTTGTGTTTAACTAGATATGGACCCCAGGCAGGAGCTGCATTTTCCAGGATTGATCTGACATAAGTTGTATACAGCGCCATGAACGATTCCTTACACAAGGTTCTGAAGGCATTTCTTATGTTGGCCAACCTAGCATATGCCGCTGATGATATCCTTTTGATGTGGGCCTCTGGGGACAGGTTCGGTGTGATATCAACCCCCAGATCTTTCTCTCTATTTGGCTCTTGCAGGATTTCACCACCCAGATGATACCTTGTGTTCAGCCTTCTGCTCCCTTCGCCTAATTTCATTACCTTACACTTTCTTGAGTTGAACTTTAGCAGCCATTTTCTAGACCATTCCTCAAGTTTGTCCAGGTCCTCCTGTAATCTTTGTTTATCTTCATCTGTCTTGATTCTTCTCATAATTTTTGCATCATCAGCAGACATTGAGAGGAATGAGTCTATACCCTCTGGAAGATCGTTTACATATATTAGAAACAGGATGGGTCCAAGTACAGAGCCCTGTGGGACTCCGCGGGTGACATCTCGCCACTCTGATGTCTCCCTCCCTCACCGTTACTCACTGTTTCCTGTTGCTTAGATACTCCCTTATCCACTGGAGCACCTTACCTTTCACTCCTGCCTGTTGCTCTAACTTTTTAACAGCCTTTTATGGGGTACTGTGTCAAAGGCTCTCTGACAGTCCTGTGTGTGTGTGTGTGTGTGTGTGTGTGTGTGTGTGTGTGTGTGTGTGTGTGTGTGTGTGTGTGTGTGTGTGTGTGTGTGTGTGTGTGTGTTTGTTCTTTTGTAATTGTTGAAAGTTCTCTCAATCTGGACACATGGCTATGACACATGTCCTGAACAGGTTTATAAGATGGTTCTTCTCTCCCTACAGATGCAGTAACGGTCTGAAGATGGAGTCCCGTTCGACCCCCTCTCACGCCTCCGGCGCCAAGATGGGAATCCTTCACAGGAGCCTTAGTCTCCTCCTTCTTGTCCTCCTCCTCGTCCTTTTGGCCAGCCTTGTCCCCTCCCTGGCGGCCTCCTCCTCACCCTCTTCCTCCTCTTCCATTTCCTTTCTGTCCTCTTCTATGATGTCGACGACCTCCGCCAACTCCAAGGAAGACGAACTCCAGAAGCTTAGTTCAGGTAAGTAGGGGCTCACTTAAAAATAATTTCCCTTTTTCTGTGATTAAGACATTTTCGCATTTTCTGTGAAAGTGAATTCGGACCCCCAACTATGGCATATTGCCGTTTTTTCATCCAGTTGAAAATTGTGAGATTGGAAAACAGGAATATGGTGAGTTTTGGGAGATTATTGCAAGGATTTGGCGTGTCTTGTGCCTATGCAATATGTGTTGTTGTAGGCCGTGTTCTTGGGTGTGGGAGAGTGTGTGGGAAAGTGTGTGGGAGAGTGAGGGAGAGTGTGGGAGAGGGGTCTCTGCTAGTCACGTCTGGCCTACAAACGTGACTTACTCCCCCATACCTGTTCCTGAATATTGAGTACCTCTCTCCCCTCTCCCTCAATACTCTCCCCTCTCTCTCAACACTCTCCCCCCTCTCCCACAACTCTCACCCTTCTCTTCCTCTTTCTCCGTTCTCCCTCTTCTTTACTCTCTTCGTCAATGCATTCTGCTCTCATCCTCATCTCTGAACTCCCCATCTCGGTCAATTCTTCCTCTCTCTCTCTCTCTCTCTCTCTCTCTCTCTCTCTCTCTCTCTCTCTCTCTCTCTCTCTCTCTCTCTCTCTCTCTCTCTCTCTCTCTCTCTCTGTCTCTCTCTCTGTCTCTCTCTCTGTCTCTCTCTCTGTCTCTCTCTCTCTCTCTCTCTCTCTCTCTCTCTCTCTCTCTCTCTCTCTCTCTCTCTCTCTCTCTCTCTCTCTCTCTCTCTCTCTCTCTCTCTCTCTCTCTCCTCCACTCGTCTCTCATCTCCCTTCATCTCTCACCTTCCCTCATCTCTCACCTCTGGCAATTCCATTACCTCAGTCAGTCAGGGAGGCTAGTGACATCAAAATTAAATCTGCAGACTTGGTGAATGAGAGCTGCTAGGTGGTGTATGTGTGTGTATAGCAGGCTCCTCTATCACACATACACACTCTCTCTGTCTCTCTCTGTCTGTCTCTCTCACTGTCTCTCTCTCTCTCTCTCTCTCTCTCTCTCTCTCTCTCTCTCTCTCTCTCTCTCTCTCTCTCTCTCTCTCTCTCTCTCTCTCTCTCTCTCTCTCTCTCTCAGATGTCGTTTGACTAAACCCCATTCGACTTTAATCAATCATACATAGTCATTGATTTCTACATGCTGTATACATTAGACCAATTCTGGGGTATACGTCGCCAGCTTGTGATCTACATCTCGTTCAAGAAACAAAACCTGAGATAGTTTATGGTCAAGCCACCAAAGTAGTCTCGTGGTGAAACAAATGCCACGAGGAAAGCCGAAAGGAACTACCCATCACCTCACTAACAGAGAATAAATAGGGGAAACATGATCAAGACATACAAAATAGTAGAATAGACATACTAGACAAATGAAACAAGCTTTTTAGCAAATATGGTCCACGGACAATACACTATTACACACAGAGATCACACTAACGTGATGCATCAAATGAACAAATCCACAAGGGCCGTGACGAGGATTCGAACCTGCGTCCGGGAGCATCCCAGACACAGCGAAGGGAATAAAATAATCCACCTAAATGAACGTGTAAAATAACACTTATTAATTATTTTTACCCACTGTTCCTGACACCTGAAAAAAATGATCAATTATTATCATGATTCAGAAAATCCACTGGAGCCGTGATAAGGATTCGAACCTAAGTGATTGGGTGTTCCCACACATAACAGAGTTTGTCATTGATGCATTTCCATCTTCTTCTTGAGGTTATCTTGAGATGATTTCGGGGCTTTAGTGTCCCCGCGGCCCGGTCCGCGACCAGGCCTCCACCCCTAGGAAGCAGCCCGTGACAGCTGACTAACACCCAGGTACCTATTTTACTGCTAGGTAACAGGGGCATAGGGTGAAAGAAACTCTGCCCATTGTTTCTCGCCGGCGCCTTGGATCGAACCCAGGACCACAGGATCATAAGTCCAGCGTGCTGTCCGCTCGGCCGACCAGCTCCCTAGTGTCATTACTCTATTATTATTATAATTTATATAAATCTTCTACAACTAGAAATATTAATAAAAATATTAGTTTTAAGAGGCGTGTTGTGAATGAACAGCTCAGGATGGTAATTTAGCGTAAGTATTTACCCAGGAGACGAGTGTTTGAGATTCATAATTGGACCTTGGAATCCTTAATTGGTTTAGATAAAGCAAACGGAGAGGGGGAATAGGCTTCTGATCGTTGCCAGTCAGCTGGGTGATTGGCAGGTGATTGGGTTTTGATTGGAGGGAGGGAGAGTGTTAGGATTTGGGCGATTTGTTGCGATTTTCTGCTTTTGACTGGAAATGGAAAGATGGTTGGCGGCTGAGAGGTTGGTGATGAGTTGTTGATTGGTGATTGGAATGAGCTGTTGATTGTGTGGTGATTGGTATGAGTTATTGATTGTGTGGTGATTGGTATGAGTTATTGATTATCTGGTGATTTTTGTGAGCTATTGATTATGTGGTGATTGGTGTGAGTTATTGATTGTGTGGTGATTGGTATGAGTTATTGATTGTGTGGTGATTGGTATGAGTTATTGATTATCTGGTGATTTTTGTGAGCTATTGATTATGTGGTGATTGGTGTGAGTTATTGATTGTGTGGTGATTGGTATGAGTTATTGATTGTGTGGTGATTGGTATGAGTTATTGATTGTGTAGTGATTGGTATGAGTTATTGATTGTGTGGTGATTGGTATGAGTTATTGGTTGTGTGGTGATTGGTATGAGTTATTGATTGTGTAGTGATTGGTATGAGTTATTGATTGTGTAGTGATTGGTATGAGTTATTGATTGTGTGGTGATTGGTATGAGTTATTGATTGTGTAGTGATTGGCATGAGTTATTGATCGTGTAGTGATTGGTATGAGTTATTGATTGTGTGGTGATTGGTATGAGTTATTGATTGTGTAGTGATTGGTATGAGTTATTGATTGTGTGGTGATTGGTATGAGTTATTGATCGTGTAGTGATTGGTATGAGTTATTGATTGTGTGGTGATTGGTATGAGTTATTGATTGTGTGGTGATTGGTGTGAGCTATTGGTTGTGTGGTGATTGGTGTGAGTTATTGATTGTGTGGGTGATTAGTGATGTGGGGTATGTTGTTGGTGATGTGGGGTATGTTGTTGGTGATGTGGGGTATGTTGTTGGTGATGTGGGGTATGCTGGTGGTGATGTGGGGTATGTTGTTGGTGATGTGGGGTATGCTGGTGGTGATGTGGGGTATGTTGTTGGTGATGTGGGGTATGCTGGTGGTGATGTGGGGTATGTTGTTGGTGATGTGGGGTATGCTGGTGGTAACATAGAATATGATAGTACTAATATATCAACCCATTCTCCTGTTTAAATAGAACCTATCGTGACGACCGTCAATAGTCACGAATTAGTACTTTCTTAGCTTATAGATAGTAGTATATTGACTTAGTAAAGAATTCTTTTAAAATGAAGCTAAAACACAAAGGTAAATATTCCTAGGCCTAGTATAGCACATATATGTACTATATTAGGCCTTATATATCGTGTATTAGGCCTAGGGAGGTTAAGTTAGGTTAGTTTCTCAAAGAAACACAAGTAAAAAATAGTTTTCCAGGTTTGTCAAATTTAATAGTTCAGATTTCTACTTTCTAATTTCTTTGTACATCGGTATGTGTACTATGGTTATCTTGAGGTTATCTTGAGGTTATCTTCAGATGATTTCGGGGCTTAGGGTCTTGCAATGTCTTTGCATAACAGTGCATGTTTTCCTACAGTACTTCCGTCTCCACCACTGGCACCACCACCACTGGCACCCCCCCCCCTACCACCACCACCACCACCACTGGAACCCCTACCACCACCACTATCACCACCACTACCACCACTGGCACCACTTGCACCCCCCCCCCCCCCACCACCACCACTGGTACACCCCCCCACCACCACTGGCCTCCCCCTACCACCACTATCACCACCACTATCACCACCACTACCACCACCACTACCACCACTGGCACCCCTACCACCACCACTGGCACCACCACTACCACTACTGGCACCCCTACCAGCACTGTTATCGTCACTATTGGCTCCCATCTTAACAACTCTATCCAATTAAGTCTTTCTCAGTAAATTCCAAAGTGATCAGACTTTAATGGGAAATATTCGCGATAATTCAATTAGTCCGAGACGCAAATAGGTTTTTAAGGAGGCGAGGCAGTTACCCTATTTTACGACCATTTTCGGTCGGAAATCCTATTATAATAGAAACATACTAGCTAATTAAATTAAGCCTTGAGCATGAATAGGTTTTTAAACAGGAGAAGCGAGAGAGAGTGAGAGAGAGAGAGAGAGAGAGAGAGAGAGAGAGAGAGAGAGAGAGAGAGAGAGAGAGGGAGGGAGGGAGGGAGAGAGAGAGAGAGAGAGAGAGAGAGAGAGAGAGAGAGAGAGAGAGAGAGAGAGAGAGACCCGGGTCGTGTATTTAAAATACATTTGTTAACATAGAAATATTTATATATATATATATATATATATATATATATATATATATATATATATATATATATATATATATATATATATATATATATATATATATATGTCGTACCTATTAGCCAGAACGCATTTCTCAGCCTACTATGCAAGTCCCGATTTGCCTAATAAGCCAAGTTTTCATGAATTAATGTTTTTTCGACTACCTAACCTACCTAACCTAACCTAACCTAACTTTTTCGGCTGCCTAACCTAACCTAACCTATTAAGATTAGGTTAGGTTAGGTTAGGTAGGGTTGGTTAGGTTCGGTCATATATCTACGTTAATTTTAACTCCAATAAAAAGCAATTGACCTCATACATAATGAAATGGGTAGTTTTATCATTTCATAAGAAAAAAATAGAGAAAATATATTAATTCAGGAAAATTTGGCTTATTAAGCAAATCGGGCCTTGCATAATAGGCTGAGAAATGCGTTATATATATATATATATATATATATATATATATATATATATATATATATATATATATATATAGGTACCCTAGACTATATAAGGTTACATAGTTTGGGTCAAAAGCTAATTGTGATATTATACAATCCCCATCACACAGGAAGGTTAGTCATA
Source organism: Procambarus clarkii (assembly GCF_040958095.1). Classification (NCBI taxonomy): domain Eukaryota; kingdom Metazoa; phylum Arthropoda; class Malacostraca; order Decapoda; family Cambaridae; genus Procambarus; species Procambarus clarkii. Next base: position 4,968,855 of record NC_091228.1, read on the forward strand.
CAAGGCCATGTGATCAGTAGTCTGCATTTGCAAAGTTTGAATGCAATATGAGGATATCCTCATGAACAGGAGAGTTCATCAAGTATTTGCAAAGCTCCAGGTGCCTAACTAGCTGACCTGAAGGGTCTAATTATCTAATTACTGGACATTCAGTTATGTCGTGAGGTGATGACCCAGTTCTTGCTCACAGAGTTTGCAACTGGAGTGCTCAGGACTGGGAGATCCGTCACCTGTAGCCACCTGCCACAGGTAACGGTAGCCACCTGCCACAGGTAACGGTAGCCACCTGCCACAGGTAACGGTAGCCACCTGCCACAGGTAACGGTAGCCACCTGCCACAGGTAACGGTAGCCACCTGCCACAGGTAATGGTAGCCACCTGCCACAGGTAACGGTAGCCACCTGCCACAGGTAACGGTAGCCACCTGCCACAGGTAACGGTAGCCACCTGCCACAGGTAACGGTAGCCACCTGCTCTGAACAGTAATGCCAAAACTAGAAGATAGACTAAAAAGAGGGGATATGATCACTACATACAAAATACTATGAGGAATCGAGTAAATTGACAAAGAGGAATGCCTGAAACCAGCAACTTCATGAACCAGAGGACGCAAATTCAAGCTAAGGAAAGAAAGGTGCCGAAAAAAATATTAGAAAGTTTTATTTTGCAGAGTGGTAGAAGGTGGTGGAGGCCAAGACCGTCAGTAGTTTCAAAGCGTTGTACGACAAAGAGTGCTGGGAAGACGGGACACCACGAGCGTAGCTCTCATCCTGTAACTACACCTAGGTAATTGCACACACACACAATTTGGCATACGTGTGTGTGTGTATATATATATATATATATATATATATATATATATATATATATATATATATATATATATATATATATATATATATATATATATATCACCTTCATCTCTTCACCTTCACCTGTCACCACTATCACTCACCTTCATCACCTCTCGTCATCACTATCACTACCTCTCACCTTCACTTCTCACCATCATTATCCCTCACCTTGACTTCCTCACTATCACCTCCTCTTCCCCTGCACCGTGCCAGCCCCCGCCCCCCCCCCTACGGTCATTGGCTCAACTTTGGCACTTCTCATTCTTGATTCCTAATTTCTGGCACCCAGCGCCCTGAGGCAATTTAACGGCGAATGAGCACGGTAAAGCAGGGGGAGAGAGGGAGAGGGAGAGGGGGAGAGGGAGAGAGGGAGAGGGGGAGAGGGAGAGGGGGAGGAGTGTGGGGGAGAGGGAGAGAGAGGGGGAGGCGTGAGAGCTAAGGGGGACAGCACATTGGGAGAGTGAGGGTGAAGGGAGGGCTGTAGGGGCAGTGGGCAGGGGGGGGGAGGGTAAGGGAGAGGGAGGTATAGGTAAGGGGGAGAGAGAGGGGGTGAGAGGGAGGGCTCAGGAAATGATGTTGAAAAAGTTGGAGAGAGGCAAGTTACTGAGGAAGAGTGGAGGAGAGAGAGAGAGAGAGAGAGAGAGAGAGAGAGAGAGAGAGAGAGAGAGAGAGAGAGAGAGAGAGAGAGAGAGGAAAAATGGAACAGTGTATGCAAGGTGAAGACTCACACTGTTCTGCTATAGCAGCTGTTCTTAAAAATCATTCCTAAAAGCTCCCTACAAAATATTCTAAAAACCACCCCTTCCCCCCAAAAAATACTCCCTCCCCCCCTTCCCCCCAAAAATACTCCCTCCCCCCCTTCCCCCCAAAAAATACTCCCTCCCCCCCTTCCCCCCAAAAATACTCCCTCCCCCCCTTCCCCCCAAAAATACTCCCTCCCCCCCCTTCCCCCAAAAAATACTCCCTCCCCCCCTTCCCCCCAAAAATACTCCCTCCCCCCTTCCCCCCAAAAAATACTCCAAATAAATCTCCCCAAAAATCTCCCCAGAAATTCCTGCTTAAAATCGCCCTTTGTACACAGTCAAGATTTCTCACTACGCGGACTCATGCCTTTGTAAATAAGATATACTCTAACAATCAAAAAAAAGGTGCTTGAGGTGCTTGCCGTGCAATTCTTCCCACTGTCAAGCAGGTTACAAGCAATTCTTCCCACTGTCAAGCAGGTTACAAGCAATTCTTCCCACTGTCAAGCAGGTTACAAGCAATTCTTCCCACTGTCAAGCAGGTTACAAGCAATTCTTCCCACTGTCAAGCAGGTTACAAGCAATTCTTCCCACTGTCAAGCAGGTTACAAGCAATTCTTCCCACTGTCGTCTATGCTTGAGGAACTCGATTTAATCAGGGATTATCACAGTGAGGTGCTGCTCCAATTCACTGCCACACAAGATTGACGATCAAACGCAATTGCAAGACTCAGGTGATGGTAATGACTCTATGCTTGGGGCACTCAGAAATTCTTCATTGTCTTGCTTGCAAATCTTATCATTAAACAAGTCACAGGTACGACACTTCAAGACATTGTACCACACTCTCCCTCAAAAAATAAAAGTTGCTTTGCCAGCATCCCTGGTGGAGCTCATCTGTTCATCCCATCATTGCAGACAGGGCTATCTTGAGGTTATCTTGAGATGATTTCGAGGCTTTTAGTGTCCCCGCGGCCCGGTCCTCGACCAGGCCTCCACCCCCTAGGAAGCAGCCCGTGACAGCTGACTAACACCCAGGTACCTATTTTACTGCTAGGTAACAGGGGCAGGACCACAGGATCACAATTCCAGCGTGCTGCCTGTTGGATGCAATCGAATTGAGAATGGTCCAGGACGGACCGAAACGTCGTCGTCTCTTCACCTTCTAGTGTGTGGATTGGTCAACATACTTCAGCCACGTTAGCTGAGTAGACAGCGCTTCGGATTCGTAGTCCCGAGGTTCCGGGTTCGATCCCCGATGGAGGCGGAAACAAATGGGCAGAGTTTCTTTCACCCTGATGCCCCCTGTTCACCTAGCAGTAAATAGGTACCAGGGAGTTAGAGAGCTGCTACGGGCTGCTTCCTGGGGGTGTGTAACTAAAAGGAGGCCTGGTCGAGGACCGGGCCGTGGGGACGAAATCATCTCAAGAAATCATCAAGAAATCATCAAGAAATCATCTCAAGATATCATCTCAAGATATAGTCTCAAGATATCATATCAAGATATCATCTCAAGATAACCTCAAGATATCATCTCAAGATATCATCTCAAGATATCATCTCAAGAAATCATCTCAAGAAATCATCTCGAGATATCATCTCAAGATATCTCAAGATAACCTCAAGATACACGCACGCTCACACACGACGAAGGAAAATGAGTTGTCACAACTACACATAATTACCCCCCACTCATCCTCCAAACTCTCAAACTCATCAACTAACCCCTCCTCAACAAACAACATATGGCTGTAACACTAACAGAACAACATTATCAGCACACCTTATCACTCACAACATTCCTCTTGAACCAGGTGTTCAGCCTCATACAGATTGCCTCATTCCAGGATGTTGTTGTTGTTAAAGATTCCAAGTAGCACGGGCTATGGTGAGCCCGTAGGTACTCCTCGTCATTCCAGGAGCTGTATTGACATGGAGGAGATACTGAAGAGAGTGCCTCTTCTTGCACTACCCCACTCATCTACTCAAGAAAGATGATGCCCAATCGATGATTTCAGAAATTTTTAACCAATTGACTTTCTTGAGGTTATCTTGAGATGATTTCGGGGCTTTTAGTGTCCCCGCGGCCCGGTCCTCGACCAGGCCTCCACCCCCAGGAAGCAGCCCGTGACAGCTGACTAACACCCAGGTAGCTATTTACTGCTAGGTAACAGGGGCATAGGGTGAAAGAAACTCTGCCCGTTGTTTCTCGCCGGCGCCTGGGATCGACCCCAGGACCACAGGATCACAAGTCCAGCGTGCTGTCCGCTCGGCCGACCGGCTCCCTTTGTTCGATGGATTACCAGTACTTGTGCTCAGGGATTTATTGCCGAATATAAGTTTTTTCCTATATTATTGCAAGGATTTTTGCAACAATACTTGACATAGTAAGCCGCGAACTAGCAGCGTGTTCGGACCCTAATGACCATTAGCAGTACAGTATCCTCCTTGGCTTCTGGTCCAGTCACTTGGGCTGGACGGTAGAGCGACGGACTGGCTTCATGCAGGTCGGTGTTCAATCCCCTCGACCGTCCACAAGTGGTTGGGCACCATTTCTTTCCCCCCGTCCCATCCCAAATCCTGACCCCTTCCCAGTGCTATATAGTCGTAATGGCTTAGCGCTTTCCCCCCTGATAGTTCCCTTACCTCCCAAGGAGTCTAACAGAGTATGTGCAAGTGAGAGGTGAGAGAATGAGAGGTAGGGAAGAGAATGAGGCTGAGGGAGGGAAGATTATGAGGGAGAGTGAGGGAGAAACAGTGAGGGGTAGAGACCGTGGGAGAGAGAGAAGCAGTATACCGTATAATTACACACTGACTGGCTAACTGGAATAATTCCTAAAATCAGTCACTGGATAATTACTGTGTAATTAACACCGTCGTAACAGGAAACACCCAGGGAACGGTCGACTGTAATCACCCAATTGCTCTCAAGTAATTAATCAGACTTCATCACTGTATTTGATAACTGCATCGGAATTATAATATTATTGATAATAATACAACTAATAATTCCTTGCTATATTAAATAATTGCTGGAAATCAGGAATATTGTCGATAATTCAGGATTGTGAAATGATTAGATTAATGTAAATGTATCTGACTTTTACTCTAAAGAACAAATCTCAACTCTACCTAATCCTTAAAATATCTAGTAAGCTTCAACTGTTATCTTGAGGTTATCTTGAGATGATTTCGGGGCTTTTTAGCGTCCCCGCGGCCCGGTCCTCGACCAGGCCTCTACCCCCAGGAAGCAGCCCGTGACAGCTGACTAACACCCAGGTACCTATTTTACTGCTAGGTAACAGGTACCTATTTTACTGCTTTTTCATACAGTTTAAAGCTTCAATGTTAATAAAGCTTCAAGCTCTGACCCAATTAACCTAGGCCTAGACAGTTAACCTAGGCCCAGACAACTCAACTAAGTGGACCAGACCACACACTAGAAGATGAAGGGACGACGACGTTTCGGTCCGTCCTGGACCATTCGATTGCCTTGAAAACTCAACAAACTTCAAGTCGATTGACTTGAAACTCAACTAACACTCATTCTCAGCTTTCGAAGACTCCACCTCTTCTCTCACTAAATTCCTCCTCATTTCCCTCTCACTACTCCAGCTTTCTGATCCTCCTTTCTCAAGGAAGAGGAGCAAGGTTAGTGGACCTGACAGAAAGAAAGATTTATGCGTTTTGAAGGAAAACTTGAGTTTCTCACTCAGATTCTGCATGTCTGTAATTTTTAATAATTCAACAGTGAGGCGGCACCACACACCATCACCATCACCACTACCACCATCACCACACACCACTCATCACCACCACTCACCACCATCACCACCACAACACACCACTCACCACACACTACCACCACCACCACACACCACAACACACCACTCACCACACACTACCACCACCACCACACACCACAACACACCACTCACCATCACCACCACCACACACCACCATCACAACACACCATCACCATCAACACTATCCTCATAATAGTGATCTTACCCAGCCTTCCCTATCCTATTATCACTTGTGTGAGAAGTTTGAGGTAATCTCGCCCTGTAATTATGAACCTGCCTCTCTTCCCTCTCTTCCCCCCTTTCTCCTTCCCTTTTCCCCTTGCCCCACTTCCTACCCTCTAAAATCCTCCCTCCTTCCCTCTTACTCCTTCTCTACCATCGTCTTCCCCTATACGTTCCCTTCTCCATCTCCATTCTTGCTCATAATTACCAATTTCTCTGAGAATTTCAACCTCTCTCTCTCTCTCTCTCTCTCTCTCTCTCTCTCTCTCTCTCTCTCTCTCTCTCTCTCTCTCTCTCTCTCTCTCTCTCTCTCTCTCTCTCTCTCTCTCTCTCTGTGCCACATCTGAAGTCTGGTCCTAGAAACTGATCTATGGAATGAGGGAATTATCAGGGGGAAAGCGTCAAGCCATTACGACTATATAGCACTGGGAAGGGGTCAGGATAAGGATTTGGGATGGGACGGAGGGAAAGAATGGTGTCTAATCACTTATGGACTGGACGGTAGAGCGACGGTAGAGCTTCATGCAGGACGGCGTTCAATCCCCTCGACCGTCCATAAGTGGTTGGGTTCCATTCGGTCCCCTTGTCCCATCCCAAATTTTTATCCTGACCCCTTCCCAGTGCTATAGTCGTGATGGCTTGGCGTTTCCCCCTGATAATATCTTCCCATATGTCTCACCCACCTCCCTGCCTCCCTCCCACATCCTCTTCCATCCACCTTCCTGTCCCCCTTCCACGCCCTCTTCCACATGTTCGCCCCAACAGAGAGCGTCCAAGTCTTTGAACTCGGAGTAAGTTATGTTGCTCACATCTCCAGGATTCAATTAATGTTCTCCTTCCTCTCCTTTCCATATTCCTTTCCATATTCCTTTCCCTCTTGCATCTCCTGCCTCTTCTGTGTAAATATTGTCTTATAGATTTGTAAAACAGTTAGGTATTAGTTTAGGCCTTTGAGGCACAGATCTGTGGAACGACGGGTGTACACACACACACACACACACACACACACACACACACACACACACACACACACACACACACACACACACATACACACACACACACATTCTGTGGAGTCCCCATCTAAAACACCAATAATAACTCCAGAGGATCTATAAGTTTGCAACGAACCTCGTCTTAGAATGGCGAGGAATGGGGCGTGAAGCGAGACTGAAAGAACTAGACCTGAGGATGCTTCACCCGCCGTTCTCATTGCCTTCCCATCTCACACCCCCTCACAAAACCTTCCCTCTCCCACAATCCCTCACACCCCCCTCCCACACTCACACTCTCCCTTCTCTTTTAAAACATTTTGCCACAAGAAATCCAACACCCCAGGACCCCTCTGCCTCTTCACTCCGGTGATTCTGCCCACTTACTGTAAATCCTTCAGTTTTGCTGACACACCTTCCTCTCTCTCTCCCTTTTTCTCTCTATTCCTTTTCCTTCTCCCTCTCCTCTCCCTTTCTCTCTATTCTCCACTTCCCCTTTTCTTTGTCTTGTTCTGTCTCCACGATATTTTCACGTTCATTTGTTCTTTACACTCTTATCTCTCCTATCCTTTTCTCTTGTTCTATCCACTCTCCCTCTCTCTCCCTCTCTCTCTCTCTCTCTCTCTCTCTCTCTCTCTCTCTCTCTCTCTCTCTCTCTCTCTCTCTCTCTCTCTCTCTCTCTCTCTCTCTCTCTCTCTCTCACGCACCTCTCCCCCTCCCTCTCTCCTTCCCCGCCAACAGTTCCTCAGGACGTGACTTGCATCCATCACTTGTTAGGAGGGAGGGGAGGGAGAGAGGTGGAAGGGAAGAGATGGAAGAGGCACCAACAAAGAAGGTAATGGGTAGAGTAGCGTGGAATGGGTGCAGGGAGGGTTTTAACAGCTGGAAAAGGGGGAGGGAAGGGTATAGAGAGGGAGTTAAGGGATGGAGAATTTAAACTAGAAGTGATAATTATTTTTTATTATTATTTTCTAACCACAGACGTGGCCAGGTATTTACAGTGCTAACCAGCATATTTACATTTTCTTTTCCATAGGCAGGGGATACTGATCTATTTACACATATAGTTCAATGGTTTATTGAACAATCAACCACAGGTGATTGTAGTGCTTTGAAAATGCTAATCTAAGCTACATACATGTGTTTGTCCTACATAGAATGTGTTCAAGGTATGTTCCATTATACATAATATGATTAATGTGCATTTACAAAGGTGAAATGGAATTCTGACCAACTTACACATAAACACACACACACACACACACACACACACCCACACACACACACACCCACACACACACACACCCACACACACACACACACACACACACACACACACACACACACACACACACACACACACACACACACACACACACACACATATATATATATATATATATATATATATATATATATATATATATGTGTGTGTGTGTGTGTGTGTGTGTGTGTGCATATATATATATATATATATATATATATATATATATATATATATATATATATATATATATGTCGTACCTAGTAGCCAGAACGCACTTTTCTGCCTACTATGCAAGGCCCGATTTGCCTAATAAGCCAAGTTTTCATGAATTAATTGTTTTTCGACTACCTAACCTACCTAACCTAACCTAACCTAACTTTTTCGGCTACCTAACCTAACCTAACCTATAGAGATAGGTTAGGTTAGGTTAGGTAGGGTTGGTTAGGTTCGGTCATATATCTACGTTAATTTTAACTCCAATAAAAAAAAAATGACCTCATACATAATGAAATGGGTAGCTTTATCATTTCATAAGAAAAAAATTAGAGAAAATATATTAATTCAGGAAAACTTGGCTTATTAGGCAAATCGGGCCTTAAATAGTAGGCCCAGAAGTGCGTTCTGGCTACTAGGTACGACATATATATATATATATATATATATATATATATATATATATATATATATATATATATATATATATATATATATATATATATATATATATATATGCCTTTCCTACTTTGACAGGGTAAGATAGCTGCTACAGGAAACTAGTGAGTTATTAAACACTTAACCACAAAAGGTGAGTAAGATACTTTAAATATAACTCAAGTTATAATTACATCATTACATAACTGATGCATTACATAGTCAATCTTGAGTACAAGTCCTGTATATCATCAAGTGTTCCAGTAATCATATAGTCGTAGTTACAGAACGACTTATAGTGTTCATATAGTAGTAGTCACAATCGACTTGAGAATGGTCCAGGACGGACCGAAACGTGGTCGTCCCTTCACCTTCTAGTGTGTAGCAGGAGAAAGCACCAAGCCATTACGACTATATAGCACTGGGAAGGGGTCAGGATAAGGATTTGGGATGGGACGGGGGAAAGGAATGGTGCCTAACCACTTATGGACGGTCGAGGGGATTGAACCCCGACCTGCATGAAGCAAGACCGTCACTCTACCGTCCAGCCCAAGTGATTGGAGTCAGGGAGATAAAAAGGTGAAAGGGAGGAAGAGGGAAGGATGGAGAAGGAAGGGAAAGAAAACAGTAAGGGAAGGAAACATTGAGAAATACATGACGGAACCAGGGAAGTCAGATGTACAAGATAATGAGAA